>NC_069725.1:1932946-1975446 GCF_027358585.1 Pangasianodon hypophthalmus
GTCACCACGTATACTACTCTACTAAATAGTATGAAAGTGGCCATTAATCTGATCAAAACAAAGTTTAAAAATAGCCCGTTTATTGACCCATACTAGTGTACTAATTAGTGTGCAAAGCACGCCATCTGTTTAAAATGGAGTTTAACGGCTACGCATACTACCCTACTAAATAGTTTTAAAACCAATCTTAATCTTATGAAAGTAAAGTTTAAATGATGATGAATATTTTAACATCCCTACTAAATAGTGTGCTAAAAAACGCTGTTTAATGCTGAGTTTCAAACAGCTACGCATACTACCCTACTAACTAGTACGTGAAAACAAAATGTCACTTGAGGACTCATACTATTCTCTTGTGCTGTTTAGTAGGCTAGTGCGCAAGCGCGGGAGGAGGGAGGGGGCGGGGTTCTGACTCTGGTTGCTTTCCCTGCGTCTCAGTTCGCCTTTTTATACTATGCACTAAAAGTATGCACTCTTTTTGTGAAGAAAAATACATACTTTTGAGTGTGTAGCAAAAGAGTATGCAAGTACTGGGACATACTAACTAACTAACTAACTAACTATCACGTCACTTAATGGAAGAGAACGCTGTTGCCTAGTAACGCACACCGTCACTGTAAACAATCTCCTCACTGCATTTCAGCTTTTCTTCATTCATGCTTCTTTACAGAATTTATACTACATTATTTTATTTACTATTCGCTGGATTTGTTTTTCGACATTTCATTTACACCTCTCTGAAATACGTCCTGCACAAACCGTCACAAAACTCCTCCCCCCACCCCCGCGCGCGCAAGGACTTGTGGGTAATATTAGCTGGAAAAAGTGCCCCCTCCCTCCCTCCTCCCGTGCTCGCGCACTAGCCTACTAAACAGCACAGGAGAATAGTATGAGTCCTCAAGTGACATTTTGTTTTCACGTACTAGTTAGTAGGGTAGTATGCGTAGCTGATGAAACTCAGCATTAAATAAGCGTATTTCTTTCTTTCTTTTTTTTTTAATTTTTAACATACTACTACTATGTTCCTTTTTGCACACTATTTAGTAGGGTTGATAAACTATTCATCATCATTTAAACTTTAATTTCATAAGATTAAGATTGGTTTTAATACTATTTAGTAGGGTAGTATGCGTAGCCGTTAAACTCCATTTTAAACAGATGGCGTGCTTTGCACACTAATTAGTACACTAGTATGGGTCAATAAATGGGCTATTTTTAAACTTTGTTTGATCAGATTAATGGCCACTTTCATACTGTTTAGTAGAGTAGTATACGTGGTGATTGAAACTTACTTTTAAATAAATTGAGTATTTTTTATTTTTATTATATATTTTTTTTAGCATCCTAGTGTTATAGCACACTATTTAGTGTGGTATATCTTATTTAAGCTTTACTTTGATCAGATTATGTCATGTAGTCATAATATCAGGTTGATTATATCATGTCATAATTTCACATACTGTTTAGTAGGGTAGTATACGTAGCTGTTTAAACAGACGGCGTGTTTGGCACACTATTTAGTACGGTAGTATGGATTACTAAAAATTGGCTAATTAAACTTTATTCTGATGAGATTAATGACATTTTTACGTACTATTTAGTAGGGTAGTATACGTAGCTGTTTAAATAGACTCAGTAGTGTTTGGCACACTATTTAGTATAGTAGTATGGATTACTAAACTAAGTCTAATCTCGGATCCTGTTTAGTATGGATAAGTGAGCTCTGTACTAAATTTGGGGGCTCGGAGGGGGTGAAAGGGGGCTCAGTGACGCAAGGACCACGTGACCGGCTTACGTCTGTACGTCCGTACGCACGCACGCACGTACGTCCGTACGTAGTTTCTTTTCCCTTCTTTCAAGCGCCAGCGATTGGAATAAACGCGAAAGCAAAAGGGGGTGTTTTTTTTGTGTGTGTGTCGCTCCAGCATCTCCAGTCACGCAGAGCTCTCCCACCCGCGGCCCCTTCCAGCCCTGCGGGACACACACACCGCCTTATTTATCTCACTTTACGCTTTTATTGTGGAGTAAAGCCTGAAGGGGTGACTGCGTTTTGAAAGCGAGCGCGCGGTAGGTAAGTTTGTGTTTAAGTGTTTGTGTATATATGTGTGTGTGTGTATGTGGAGGTGTGTGTATGTATGTGTATGCGTGTGTGTGTGTGTGTGTGTGTGTGTAGTTGTGGCGCAGAGTTGTGTATGCGCCTGGTTTTGGCTGTGGTGTGGTTCAGTGCAGGGAGTGTGTGGTGGAAAATGGCGACAGGAGGTGTGTGTGTGTGTGTGTGTGTGTGTGTTTATATGGGGGGTATAAGCCAGATTTTTTGAGGTTTGAGTTTGTTTTTGTATGCAAACTCACTGTATGTAAAACTAACCCAGTATCTGTGTCATTACTGCTCCATATGATAAGTTTATTATATCATAAATATATTAAATATGATCTATTTATATGTGTATATAATAATACATGGCTGATTATTGATGGTAAAACTGATCAAACTAATCATTCTTGCAGTAATGAGTCCATTTCTCCACCTGCGCCTTCTCCTTCTTTGATGGTCATGATGAGAATTTAAAATAATAATAATAATAATAATAATAATAAGGCATTAACAATCATCGCCTATCATTTCGTTGTCACACTCCTGGCCAGGAGTTCTGAGCTCTGAGTTCTCACATGTTCTCGTTCCTAGTCTTTATAAATCGTTTTAAATTCTGCGTTCAAGTGTGAGCGAGTCTCTTGAGTTCACGCTTACAATTAAACCCGTGTTTGTTTCACCTCCCTAATATGCAAAGCATTAAATGAGCGGTAGGCCATGAGATTGCGTGTGCGAGTGCTGGGAACAAGGCCAGTCCACACACACACACACACACACACACACACACACACACACACACACTCTCGCTTGGCTGAATGACGATTTCTAATTTTGACCTGATACCAAAACGATACTATGGTGAATACAATTAAAACCCTTGTCACCTGTCCTTCATCACACTGTGTTTAAAACTGGAATAAACTCACGTACATTACTGTATAAAACACTTCTATATTTCACACACGCTAAGAAGGAATAAAACACAGCATGGCATACCGTAATCGGAAAATAATCAACGCCAGGGTGGTGTGATGTAAGCCGTACCCGATAACAGCGTATCTGATGTTTTATTCCTCTTACACCACAGCAATTTAGCAACCATTCCAACTTTTAATCTAGTCCTGAACAGGCTGTCATTTTTATCCGTTTATAGTTGCGTTTAATGTTGTGGTCCGTGAAACAAATCAGTTCCTGTTCTCGCTTACGTTATAGCAGCTATAAACGCTCGTTCCCTCACTAAATTCTTTCTCTCTCTCTCTCTCTCTCTCTCTATGAAGTCAATAAAACAAAATAAACTCCTCCTGAAAAGTTACAGCTTTACAAAGCACTGACACTGGAGACTCCTTCCATAAATGTTAAACAGTAAACCTGTCCTTAGAGAAAGCTTCACCATATCAACGACTACTCTCCCTGTGAAAGAGCTGTTACTATAGAAACGATAACGTATCAGAAAGAGCGCGTTAATATAAACCTGCGCTACTGTCAGAGCTGCTGTTCTAGAAAACTAATCAACACCTTCTGACCAATCAGATTTGAGAATTCAGTGTCACTGTGATTAATGATTTAAGAGACAGACTCTGTGTAAGTCTCTGTTCATTTAAACGTATGAAAATAGTAGACTTTTGCAGCGTTATCTGATTCATATGATCACACCCCGCCGATGTCTTGCCCTTATTTCTGTAAAGATTTAACACAGAAAGTTTTAGCACTGAATCCTGCCGGTGAGAAACGACGTCCATTTCTCGAGAGCGTTATTCATCACGTTATTTTTTCATCTTTCCAACACGAGATATCAGGTGAATCCGGACGTGTTTCGGGCTGCTGTATTGCACAACGCTGTGCTTGATACCGAAGTGACGCTGATGTCGGGAATCTGATGACAGAACGAGTTCGGCATAGACAGGATATGACACTTTTTTTTTTTTTTTTTTTTTTTTTTTTTTTTTTCTTCGCTGGTGTGTGTTTTGTGCAGTCTTTGTTTTTGTTGGACTCATTTTTTCTTTCCACAGTTCAGGGTAGCTGAGTGCAAATCTACAAACAATCCCCAAACCTGGAAAAGCTTCCTTTGAGTGAACAGCGAGCGAGCGAGTAGGGCTCGGCGGCGCTAAAATCAGGACGGGCCCCTGTGCTCCAGCGCTGGCATTGCACTGCCTCGCTGGGTAAGAGACTGTGATGTCAGCCATTTTAGGTTGGACAGCACAGCGCGTGGTGTGCCGCCATTTTTTCCCCTCCTCTCATCCTCCTTTCTCTCTCTCTCTCTCTCTTTTTTTTTTTTTTTCTTCCAAAACTGAGGTTTAACACCTTAGGTGCTGGGAAGAGCAGATTCTCAGCTTGGGCAGTGCCTTGAGAATTATGGTCCGACGTTAATCAGGACCTTTGAACCGGCTGGTGTGATGTTGCTGACGCTCTTCTGGGAGCTTTTACACCACTGCACTCGCTCATTGAAAAGCAAATGAAGCCATCAATGAAAGGCTTCTGGCGCACACTGAAACAGGGCCGTGTTGATTTTTTAATTATTTTTTTTTTAACCCCGAAAGAGGTGCTTTAAATGAAGGAAATGTTTAGTTTTTAACCCACTTTGACCTGTATGCTCAGAAAGAAGAAATGAGATGAAATCATGGAATGAAGCAACACACTCTTGCTCAAGCGCGTGAACCCGGTTCAGGCTCGCGCGCAAAAACCGTGAGGCGCTTAAACGGGGCGGTAAACCATCGACGATAAGTTCGCAGGCGAGCACGACCACGGCCACACCTCAGAGACATGGACACCGCGCTGAAATAGGAGCAGGGACTGGACTCTCCGCTCACAGGAGCGTGAGGAAAAAACAAGCCAGCAAGAGCCAGGAACGTAATGGTGTGTGTGTGTGTGTGTGTGTGTGTGTGTGTGTGTGTGTGTGTGTGAGAGACGAAGAGAAACGGGAGAGGGAGAGTCTGGGGGGTTGAGGGTGGCCCGTTGCCATAGGGACAGTAACACACCAGTGGCGTAGTCGACCTGTCTCCCTGCAGACTGGGCCGAACTTGTTGAGGAAAGAGCGAAGGTGGGGGAAGGGAACGAATCAGCCTCCTTCTTTTTTTTTTTTTTTTTGGAGGGGGTTCGTCTTCTTCACACACTCGGTGGAACGGACACATGGACATACACACACACACACACACACACACACTGTTGGACAACCTCAAACCTGTCTATCTATCTGTCTGTCTATCCATCTGTCCATCTGGACCGTAGATCCCTGATGAACACTTTCTAAAATAGATCAGCGGGGTTACGGAGGGGACAGAGTCACGTGGCTCGGGTCAGCATGGCGCTTCGGAGATGTGTGAGACGTGACGGGGCCTATTTGGGGACACGAAACAGACGGCGTAGCTACAGCCAAACAGGAATTCTCACATTTATCAGCTTTGTGGTTTTCCTCGCTGGGTCAAGAGAACGTAGTACAGAAATCGCGACTTGGAGATTTCACTCTGAGATAGGGGGTACGTCTGTGGGGGGAGGGGAGACGTGATGTGATATAATACGATATATATATATGATATGACGTGATATGATTGGTTAATATTTTTCCTGCCCACATGTGCATGGCGGCGTCATCCACAATAAGAAGTCGTGTAGAGATTAATTACGAAATTGAGGAAAAACGTAGAATTGATGCGTAACCATGGACGTGGACTACGAGGGGGTCGGTTTTGACGTGCTCGAACAGAACAGGAGCGATCGTGAGGTGATTTGGGCGAAATCTTTATAGTTTAGTTGCTTTTTGATCAGGGATGAATATTTTCGTGACACATCTTGCAGGAACCACATGTCGGTTCCCTGTTGGTTTCACGCCGCATTTAAAACGAGACATGCAGACATCGGGTTTCTGAGCCGATACACATCCGGAATTTCCACAACCGACGTTCGCTGTTCGTACCTGCGAGTGTGTCTACGGCTGATCCGTTAAACAAGCAGCGTGGTTCTCAGGTTGGCTGCTGGCTGAACGGACCAAGGCAGAACATTCCAGAGGCTTCGCACTGTGCCAGAGAAGAGGAGGAGGAGGAGGAGGAGAAAGGGGGAGAAGAAGGAGGGAGGGAGTGACAGAGACAGAAAAGAGAGAGAGAAAGAATGACCGTGAGATTGTTTGACTGGGGGTGGGTGGGTGTGGTGGTTTTTTTTTTTTTTTTGGAGGGGAGGGCGGGAATCAGGGCTGAAAATTCCTTACAGAAACACCTCAGCGCTTCCTCTGCCCGGTGACAGTTAACAACCCCCGCCAACACACACACACACACACACACACACACACACACACACACACACACACACACACCACACACACACACACACACTCCGGTTCACCCCAGCCCGAGCCGATCCACCCAACCCCCCACTTCTTCTCACTCCCTCGTTCCTCCTCCCTCAGGCTCAACCCACGTGATCGATGGTAGGCTCTGCCCACTCCGCAACCCCCTTTTGTGTTGGTCATGTGACCCAGCAGGCTTGGCGAGGCCGTGCCCCGTCATGCAGAACTGAGTGGCAGCAAGGCCAAAACCAGAGGGCATTTCCATCTCCTGGGTTCTAGGGAAGAGAGGAGAGAAAGAAAAGGGCTCGTCTGGTTCCATCGTATCAGATCCTGCCTTCCTTCCTTCCTTCGTTCCTTAAGCCGCGGGGATTGTAACCCAACCGAAAGAGGATCAAAGAACCTGTGAGCGAAGAATAAAAATACACCGCTGGGTTGTTGTCAAGGCCTTGAAATATCCGTGTGATCACATGATCCACGATCCATTTCGTGATCCATTTCTGGTGAAAATGTCGTCTGTTTGTTAGGATTGCGTGTCGTTATCATGACCTCGCGTTAAAGGAATACTCCGGCGTCTTTCGCCGTCGTCGCTATCTACCACATCTGTAGTGACTATGTTTAAGTTGTCGGAAAGATTTCTTAGTGGTGAGAATAAATCACGTACAGAAAGAACGAAAAACCCGATAACTCGCTTATAATGAAAGTCTAAGGGCAGATGTTGAATTCCACCACTAACTGTTTAAAATATGTTACTATAAACAATACAAGTGCTCAGATGAGGTAAATGTGACAAATTTTTACTAAATCTGTCCTCGAGCAATGCTGTAGAAAAGTAGTTCCGGTTACTTTGCGCTTTCCTGAAGGCTTGGTTGTATCCCTACGCTGTCAGAGCCACACAACTACACTGGGAATGTTTCCTCTGAAAAAAGTAGTTCCATCATTTCCACAGTTTATACACTAAAAATCTTGCTATAAAACAGTGTTTTGTATAAATGTTTTGCCCTTTGACTTCCATTATAAGTGAGTTGGCAGTGAATTGTGTTTTTGTTTTTTTCTTCCCTGTACTTTGGTCAGTATGTTTCTTCTCGGATGGAGCTAATGTTGGAGCTTCCTTTAAAACTCTACATGATCGAGTGTAACAGATGAGTAATTACGCAGTAAGTTCCTACGCTTACTTCATCTGGCCCACATATCAGCGTGGAATGATGACTATGTGCTTCTTCCAGAACGCTTCTTCCAGAACTCGTACCGTATGTTTGGCGCAAAATTTAAATTCCACACATGTATTTGTTCAGTTTGGGTCATTTTTTGGGCCGGATTTCAAACGCTGTTAGAAAAATATGGCAATTTTTGTACGGTTGCCTTTACCACACCGTGCCTAACCTCACCCGTGCTATCTAAATATAAACGTTTAGTTACTCAATGAGTTCTAGTATCTGTTCTTCTTGTCAGTTCTTAACTTTAACATTGTTAATAACATATGAGCTAATATTTTAAAAATGTTTTCCTCTTCTACTGCTTGCTTCCAGTAACTAATAACATTACAATACTTCAGTATTTACAGTTTTAGCGGTCATATTTACGGTTTTTGACACGATACGAGAGAAACCTGAAAACTTCGCTAATAATACTAATAGAATTCACCTGGAAAAAATTCAGCTGATTTAAAGTACAGAGCCATAATTTAATTCCGGATGTTGATGTATTTCCTTTACAAGCAGGAAGTGAGATCGATGGCGTGTTGAAGTGTGTGACTGATTTACTCAACAGCCAATAGCATTCGACATACGATGCACTAACGAACAATGTTTGCCTCCAACGAGCTGCTACTGTAAAGCAAGACACGGGACATACACGTTTGAGAGAGCGTTTAATTGAACGATTGCGAGATTAACGTGGATATGAGGCAACAAAATTTTTTTAGCGTTTTCCCAGAATTATGAAAATAACACAAGAACGCTTCCAAAACTATTTTTATATTTTTTTCTAGCTGTAGTATCGTTCTTGTGAGCCAATAGAAAACAAGTGGGCGTGACTGGGGTGTCTTTGGTCAGAAAAACCTGCTATTTTTTAACTAGAAAAATTATATATATATATATATATATATATATATATATATATATATATATATATATATATATATATATAATGAAATACCGAGGGTTAATCCGTGCTGTTGGACGGTATCACACGAGCCGTTGGTCCACGTGCTCAAAAAAAAAAACAAGTCTGTCTGTACTTGAGTGTGTGAAATTGAAATCAGTTAACTGTATGCAAAAATGAGTAACATCCTTTTTTGTTTTTATGAAAAACGTGTATTTTGCATTTCTGCATCCACTATCGGATAAAAGCGCAGGGTCAGCTGTGCCGTGCGTCTCCGTTTCACATTTCAGGCTGATCATAATGAGACTTTTTTTTAAAAAAATCTGTTGAGTATTTCGTGTTTGTGTTTGGGCAAGCCGATTGATTTGTTTTATTCTAATACTGTACCGATGCTCAGATCTACACATGGGTCAGCTGATCAACACTAAATTATTACGAACATACTGTAGACATGCGCTTATGTTCATTTTGTAGTAATTACATATATAAAGTAAGCTTATATACTCAGCTGGTTGCTTAGTTGCTTATAAATCCGAACATTTCTGCAGGTTGCAGTTAAATTGCAGTTTGATCCAGATCTCATGTTCTCATGGAGTCGTCTCGTCAACCGCCATAAGCTTGGGTTTGGGTTTTTTTTTTTCCTCTCAGCTTGCTAGGAATGTTGTGTTTGTAATATTGACGCCTCTTTGGTCAAGTATCTTCAAGTACCTTAAGTATATGCAGCATCTCCGATGACTTGACCAGCTTCTGACTGAATGAATTAGACATAAGTGTCATATGAGCAGGTGGTGCTCTGGACGTTTAGACTTACACTGTGTCTAAATCACAATTATAAGAATAAAGAATTCGATATTATATACACTTGGAATCGGACGTGTCAGGATGTAAACAATTTAAGTGCTAGCAGGCTAGTGTGATTTTTTTAAATCAGAGTTTTAGCTAATGCCATGAACTGGTTCCTTTCGGTTATTAATGTACACCACAAACACTTGCGTGATATTTAGGCTAATATCTGGATAACACTACAGATGGCACCGATCCGATACCCAGTACTGGTATTGAAATGAAACCAGCGGCCAAAAAAAAAAAAAAAAGTGGATCGGATTTTGGAAAAAACAACGGAATCTGTAACAAATGGCAAAGATTAGAACTGGATTTGGAAAAGACGTTTATTTTTGGAACAGTTTACCTGCTTCAGTTTTAATAACAAATTAAAGTGTAGCAGTTTTTAAAGAAAACTATCAGATGGATATTGATACTGGCTGATACTCAAGGTTTCAGTTTCTGTATCGGAAAAGAAAAAAGTGGTCTCATGCCATCTTTAGATAACACTTTACCATTCTGTGTAGATTGAAAGGGTGGGGGATATGAGGAAAAAAATCAAATATCATATCACGATTCTTAAAGGTATTTCTGTGATACATGATATGTATAACGAAATATGGATTTGTTAATAAACTTCCAGCAAAACAGTTTTGTGTGTTTTTAAAAATAATAATAATAATAATAAACCTGTGGGGAAGTTAAGTTTAATGAAACTTTTATGTACAAAAATAAATTTTACACTGAAAATGAGAGAAATTCTGTAAAACCTTCTACATTTTTAAAAAATTCAGTAAGAATTTTTAACATCAACTCTTCTGATCAGTTTGTAATGATAAAAAAAAATCTACTTAAAAAAAGTTATTTATTTTTCTAGACATTAAATAAGAGTATTACTCATGGTTATTCATATATACATATATTGTTAAACATATTGTGTATCGTAGAAATGTCCTGAAGTGTCGTGATGTGATATTTTTGTCATATCGCCCGCCCCTGCTGTGTCCTCACTGAGCATCTGACGAATTTCAAATGGTGAGCCAACTTTATTAACATGAAGCCGTATCCTGCTTCAGCCTCAGAATGTAAATTTGACATGCACCTAACCTCAAGATTGTTTCAAATAGATTAAAATGTGTAACACACACTGTTTTCTTACACAACTGTTTTATTTTATTGCACAAGGAGCACATTGTGTCTCAAACACACATGCATCGAACTCACACACAGATTCCGATAGTGAACAAACACAAAGGTTTACACGGCTATTACACCTTTACTTATTATTAAATTATTATTATATATTATTAAAAGGGTTATCCGCCTCGTTCAATCAGACAGGAATCCGGGTTACTCTATACACCTGAGGTCTCGGTCGGATTATTAATGAAATATTAGTCTGCATGTAAACATAGCCACCGTTGTCCGAACGTCTTTGTATTTGTTTTTTCCTCTAGTCTTTCAGAAACCATACAGATTATTTAAGACCTTCATCTGTTTGCGTTTGTGTATCTTGCTTCACTCTACCAAATATCTAACTGGAATTGTAACTGTCAAGGCTAATCAAGATTAAAGAACTTGGGCTGGATTAAACAGGAGCACACTTTGTTTGAATTGCTTTATCATTAGGTGGCTGAAAGAGACACAGAAAGAAGAAGCAACAGGGTTTGCTGGAATGTCCTTTCAGCTTATTTTGAAACTCAAATTAGTCAAGTATAAGCTCTTCAGACATTGTGCTGGAGTGATTAGCGAGATTCAGTCCCTTTTTAGGTCCTCGTTTTGTATAGGGAAAGTGGTAACAATGAGAAGAAGGAGCAGGAGGAGGGAACTGGCTGGTTGCAAGCACTCGAAAAACTCAACAAGAGGCCGTAAAAGGTTCTTTGAAACTCTGGCAGACGTAAATGTAACCCTTGATTGCTTTCTCGCCCTGAATAGCATGACACTGCGATCTACAGTCTCTATATCTCCTGAGAGTTGTCTCCAAGGCTGCATTTACATTGTGGCCATTGTGACGCACAATTCCAGTATTGTAACACACATTATACTTAAAGCCTTATCCAATTCCTGTGTTTATACGCTTCCTCAAACAGAAAGTGCGCAGCTGAAAACAGAAACTTTGTACCAGTAAAATCAGGTTATAGAAACGAGAGTTTCTGTTGTTAACAATCTTTGTATTTTGCATTAAAGCCTTTAATTTTCCTTTGGCATTGGAGCCATGACCAGCTGTATCCTTGTTCTGCCGTGGCCCGATGAAATTCCCGAGAAGTTCTTGCAGACAGCCTGGTTTCGGGAACTACCCTGCAGTGTTTTTTTTTAAATGTTGTTTCCCTGACTTCAGAATTAACAAGAAAATAACCAGATATCAAATATGTTTCAGATTTAGAACCTCATTTGAACATGGCCTGTATCAAATGTTGAAAAAAATCTGATCTGAGCTGTTTACCCTCTGATCTGTGTCAGAAGTCCCCAGAAAAAAATTGGAATTGATTAGCAGTATAAATGCAGCCGTGCGTCACCATTTCACATTTCAGGCTGATCGTAATGAGACTTTTTTCAAATCTATTGAGTATTTTCTGTTTGTGTTTGGGCAAGCCGAATGATTTGTTTTATTTTAATACTGTACCGATGCTCAGATCTACACATAGGTCAGTTGATCAACACTAAATTATTATGAACATAGACATGCGCTTATGTTCATTTTGTAGTAATTAT
This sequence comes from Pangasianodon hypophthalmus, assembly GCF_027358585.1. Taxonomy (NCBI): domain Eukaryota; kingdom Metazoa; phylum Chordata; class Actinopteri; order Siluriformes; family Pangasiidae; genus Pangasianodon; species Pangasianodon hypophthalmus. The sequence goes on from NC_069725.1 coordinate 1,944,946, forward strand.
ATATAATATATTATAAGTAAGCTTATATACTCAGCTGGTAGCTTATAAATCCGAACATTTCTGCAGGTTGCATTTAAATTGCAGTTTGATTCAGTTCTCATGGAGTCATCTCGTCAACCGGCATAAGCTTGGTTTTTTTTTTTTTTCTCTCTGCCTGTTAGGAATTTTGTGTTTGTAATATTGTTACCTCTTTCCTCAAGTACCTTCAAGTGTTTATAGCACCTCTCTGATGATATTTAACTAGAAAAACTTATCACTGGGGTCTTTACTTATAGTTGCTTTTTGTTCTTTACAGGCCAGTTTTGTGATGCCTTAAATACAATCCCGACGTGCCCATAAAAGAGGAGGAGTACTTGTTGTGGGCTGACGGTCATGTTCCACACCAGCCTCCTCTCCATGGACAGTTTATAAAAGTGGACTCTTAGTCACATAGAGGCATTTTGGTGGAGCTACCATATCAAGAACCATGGCTAGCAAGAGGAAGTCCACGATTCCCTGCATGATTCCTATAAAAACCATGCATCTACAGGATGATCTTGAGCAGGGTAGGCTCTCTCCCTCTGCCAAGGAAAGCAGTTTCTCCCACAAGGTAGAGGCAAGTGAAAAAGCCTTCCATAGTTTGTGTGAATCGTCAGGGCAGGACACAAGTAATGCCCAAAAAGATAATGGCACTTACACCTGCAGGCCATGTAATTTTGAAACCCATGACCTGAACCTCTTCCTTGATCACGTCTACAGTGGTCATCCAGAATTCCGCACTGACCCTTGCTTTCTCTGTGTGGACTGTGGGGTGAGTGCGGCAAAATTTGAAGGTCTTGCCTTGCACAACGCCCGGGTGCACCCCAGTACTGTCACCACTACACTACAGCTAAAGAGGAAGGATAGGAAGGTCACTGTTGAGCAGAGCATCATCGCTGGTCCTGGTGAAATCACTAGCTTCAAGGAATCGGAGATCTCCATCACAAAGACGCCCATTATGAAAATGCTCAAGGGGAAATCTGAGCCTAAGAGGATTGTGGTTTCTCATCCTGCCGCAGATGAATCCACAACTGTGAAGCAAGCTGAGACGGCCGATTCTCCAGCAGTTTCGGTCACTCACGTCCCTACAATCGTACACAATGGTGCGGCAAGCAAAGTCACTTTGCCGTCTGCAATACAGATAGTCAATGGTTCCGGAGCTCTTCCTATGCTTAAGACTGCCATCACCCAAGTTGTGTCTGTAGTACAGAACAGAAGTGTCAACCAGCAGTCGTCTTCGGCTTCTTTATCCACTTCTTCATCCTCTTCAACTTCTTCCTCTTCAAGCTCCAAAAACTTACCAAAGGTGATGATTCCTTTGAGCAGCATTCCCACCTACAATGCATCCATGGATAACAGCAGTTTCCTGAAAACATCCTTCAGCAAGTTTCCATACCCAACCAAGGCAGAGTTGTGCTATCTCACCGTAGTTACCAAGTACCCAGAGGAGCAGATCAAAATCTGGTTTACAGCACAGAGGCTTAAGCAAGGAATTAGCTGGTCACCAGAGGAGATAGAGGATGCCCGCCGGAAGATGTTTAACACAATTATACAGACAGCACCCCCTGCTGGTCAGCAGCAGCGGCAGACTCAGCACAGCGCCTCTCAGCAAACCATTACAGTCCTACCGGCCTCCCTGGGTACATCCAGCATCCCTCACATTTTGCAAGGCAGCCTGGTTGGCCAAGGAGGTGTGATCGTCACACAGCCCATGATCTCTAATGGGATACAGGTCAGCAGTGCCCCTGTTGCCCTGGCTGTAACACCCAAGCCCCAGGCTGCTGCCAAACCCATGATGCAGGCAAAGCCTGCTGCTGCCCTGGTGGCTGATAAGGGGCTTAACATGGTGGTGGGCAGTGTTGGAAGCAGCAATAGTGGGAACAACACCATCAGTAGTAGTAGCAGCACTGGAGGCAGTGGTAATAGCAGCAGCAGCAGCACAAGCAGTATTATTAGTAGTGTTAGCACAAACAGCAGTAGTGCGAGTAATCACACCAGCGTGATTAGCATGGGTGTCAGCAGCAATGGTAAAATAAAAAGCAGCAGCAGTAAGGTCAGCACATCTAGCACTAATGGCAGAAGCAGTACACCTAGCAACAACGGCAAAACAGTTAATGAGAACAAAAACAGCACTAATGTTAAGAATACTGTAGCAAAAAGTAGCGCTGATATTAAAGACAGCACTGATACTAAAGGAAACACTAATGAAAGCAAGAGCAGCCGAAGCAATAGTCCCAATGTTACAGCCAGCTCCAGTCCGACTCCAACAACCACCAGTGATGGCACCCCAAGTAAGTCTGAGTCCCCATCACCAGCATCAGCTAACTCTCGCACTCTCCCCTCTGCTAGCTTCCTGGATCCCAGCTTTTATAAAGCCAAAAAGTCCCAGGAACAGCTATCTGCCTTAAAGGAAAGCTTTCTCATAAGTCAGTTCCCTAGTCAAGAGGAGGTGGACAGGCTCATAAGTCTGACTGGTCTGACGGTTCGTGAGGTACGGAAGTGGTTCAGTGATCGTCGCTATCACTTTCGCAATCACAAGGGCTCAAAATCAAGCACTGGTGGTCAAACTTCAACAGCCACTAGTTCTTCTGCCTCCAGTGCCTCTGGCGACAGTGCAGACAATTCTGCATCATCAGAAAGGCCTAGAACCCCTCAGCAGGTACCTCTGAGTCCTTCACGGCAACAGCAGACAACGCCACCGACGCCTACCCGACGTCAACCTCGACCCCCGTCCCCAGACTTCACAGCAATACGGTACAAAGAAAGGGAGCCCCACCAGGTCCGTGCCCTCGAGGCAAGCTTTTCCCAGGATTCTGATCCATCTGAGGAAGAAGTGGACAGGTTACGAACAGAAACCAAGATGACTCGACGCGAGATCCATGGCTGGTTTGCTGAGCGGCGGAGGAGAGTGGCAGCTGAAAAGAAGAAGGAGGAGTTAGAACGTGCAGAGAGGGAGGAAGAAGAAGAAGAGGAGGATGAGGAAGAAGTGGTGGGGGAAAAGGATAAAAATGAGACAGCAGAAGAAAAACAAGACGATGAGGAATCGTCAGAAACAAACCAGCAGGTCAAGGAGGATGCGTCTGGAACTGCGCCAAAGGTTAACCCAATAAAGATCAATCTCAAAATGCTGAAAGTCACCGAAGCCAATGGAAAAGGTGAAATGGAAGGAAGTCCACAACCAGAGACGACTAAAGTGCCTTCTCCTGTCTCTCAGACATCCACACCACCACCTCCACCACCACCATCCCAAACACCAAATCGAGGAAAGAAGACACCAGAGCAGCTCCATCTACTTAAACAAGCCTTTGCTCGCACCCACTGGCCTAGCAGCCCTCAGTACAACGAGTTAATCGCCAAAACTGGACTGCCACGTCCAGAGGTGGTGCGCTGGTTCGGGGACTGTCGCTACGTCCTAAAGAACGGCCAGCTCAAGTGGCTCGAGAGCTATCAGTCAATCGTAGAAGAGGAGGACTTCCAGAAAGGCAACATCACTGTCCTTCAGGAACATTTGAATGCCTATGGAAATCTGGTGGAGAACCAGCTGGAGGAGCTAGCCAAGTCCAGTGGGTTGACCGAGGAACTGGTCAGGAAATGGTTTGCAAAGCAAGCGAAAGCACACCCACTGTCCGAGGACAGGAAATTGGAGGAGGTGGAGCCTTCATCCTGCGCAACCAAAGGCAAAGCTGCCTTAAAAGCATTTCACCGGGATGAAGGAGACGTGAAAGGGGAACCGATGGAGCTGACGGTGACGGACCTTAGTAAAGATCAGACCGCGAAGAAGACAACAGGAGAAGACGTATCTACCAGCGATGAGCCAGGTGAGCAGGTTTTTAAAGATTTTAGTCGTGAATGGACTGCATAAGAATGGCTAAGATGATAAAGTCATTGTTTTTCTCTGTACTGAAATTACATTTATCACAATTATTCATGTTGTAAACCTGTATTCCTTAATCAAGACCTAATCAAGATCATGATTAAAATAGGATTACATTTCTTTTATCATAATTGAATGATTAGTTTTATTTGTCTTAATTTATGAGTTTGTGTTGGCTCGCTTTATTTATTTTTTTATATTCTTTAATTAATGCTGTTTTAAAAAAATGACTGAATTTCTCAAAATGTTCTTGATGGAGCTCTCAGTCCCTGACCGAGTGAACTAGCATGAGGATGTGTTTTTGATCGAGACTCTAAAGCTCTTCTATAAGTCGCTCTGCATAAGGGTGTTTGCTAAATAAAAATAAATGTTATAAAAATAAGCAATATAAACTCCACAGTATGTTCCAGATTTGCAGTAATCCATGCAAATTACATAATTTGAAGTTCACATTCTGATGCGGAAATTTACACACACCCATTAGCACGAGTAGGATACGAATGTTTTTCCGAATTTTACGGGATCTGCATGAATGCCAAATTTCTTGTGTAAACACTTTAAGCATAAATTTGTTCATATCCAGTTTGATAAATGAGGCCAGTTATTTCCAAAGTAATGAGCTGACTCAATCGTGCAGTAACTTCAGGCTGTTCAGGCTTTAGTGGTTTTTTTTATTTATTTATTTTTTTAAAATAATGTATTATGCATTTTTTTCTGTGCATTTTAAACAGAACTGGAACCTAATTATCAACTGTATATCCAATGATGATATAATACCATTTTTTAATATAAATAAATAAACTAGGGTAGGGCGATATGACGATATATCTGAAAAATAATTATTACAATTACAATTTAAATAACAATTACTGTTTACTTTTTTTACTGATTAGAAGCAGCTGATTTGAATATTTGTACTTAAAATTGTAAAAAAAAAAAAAAAAAAAAAAATCCTTATTTTCGTATAACGTTAAATAAAATTATCAATCTTAGTTTCAGTTTTTTAAAAAAAATTAACATGACCTTTGCTGGCAGTTTGTTAGTAAACTGATGTATCATGATGCACATTGTATCATAGAAATGTCAACTATCGTGATTTTCATTCATGAGGCATATTGTTATGCATAGAGGATATATTTTTCATTTTGTTTATGCAAATAAGATTGCATGAGATCATGGTGGTCACTTTTCAATTTTGAGAAATTAAAAAAAAATAAATAAAAATATGACCACTGAAGCCTGTGTCTCAGCTGATCCTTAATGTCATAAAATAATTTCAACTGGAGTTTTCATGGTTGAATAATTTGTCCAGAAAAATGAATCCATATAAAGGTACATTTTCATGGTTTAATAATTTTTAAATTTAATTTATAAATAAAATTGCATTTCTGTTTAACATGCAACTTGATGAACTGCCTTTTTTAGATATACAAAATTAATACATTTATCATAAATAAGTTATTTAACGCAACTGCTGGCAGTTTGTGAGCAGAACTCTACATCATGATGCATATCGTGTGTCGTGGAAATGCCTTTGAGAATCGTGATGTGATATTTTGCTCGTATCGCTCCACCCCTAATGTCACGTGTGTATTAGTAAACAAGCTACATTATTACTAAACATCTCGTGTGATCATTTTTCAGAGTGTGACGAGTGACGCGGCGGTGTGCGGGACCATGAGGGAGTGTGTGTGTGAGAGTGACAGACATGTCTCGCTGTAGGATGTCCACCACAGGAGGCCTTTTACTGGAGATTTGTGAAGAATCCAGCACTCGATGTCCTTCTGTTTTGTTTTTTGTTTTTTTTAAACCCAACAAAAAAAAAAAAAGTGTCACGGGACAGATTCTTTTTATTATTACGCCCCATTTTTTAGGGCGAGAGGAACGTCATCTCCGAGTAGGACGGACAGAGAGACAGATACAGACAGATACAGACACATACATGATGGACTGTATGAATGTTTGCTAATGATGCGCAGAAGTCGTCCAGGAATCATGTAGGTTTGAGGTACGCGAAAAGATTCATACTGCACAGCTCTCCATGAGCTCTTTTTAAAAAAAAAAAAGGAAAAAAAAAATTCATGAATGATGACATGCCTAGGAGACGTTTATCCGTATTCCGTAGTTCAAGCATCACATTGCCTTTGTGTACATTTTTTCTGACAGCAGTAATAAAAAAAAGAAGAAAAAAAAAGTCATGATTGTTTAAAAGTGTTTCAGCGTTATGAATACTCTTTAGGATTGTTGTATAATTTTTACAGATATTTGCAGAATAAATACATTTAAAAACTCTGTATGTAACGGATGTGGTCTTTTTTTTTAAAAAACATTAAAGCACAAAAGCCATCATTGTTGAATACTTTATTATTTAATTATTTAATCAGGCTTGAATATGTTCCATATGAAAGGCAAAATTAAAATGTATACCCCTCCCTTCCCCTTCTCAATATAGCATAGGCACATTACAGAAAAAAGGCTTCGTTTTGTAAATAAGAGCATCGTAACAAAATGTCTGAAATGAAGCATACATGTCCGTCTGTCATTAATGTATAAATATGTATATATATGTACACACTCTCTCACACAACGCACACGGAGGCACGTCGAAGCAGACGCGAGGGAAAAGAGAGAGAGAGAGAGAGAGAGAAGCGGGAAGAGATTTACACAGCGCAGAGTTTTATCAAAAACAAAAAAGAAAGAAAGAAAACAACATGGCGGCATCAACAAGTCGCCTTTTTCTCCCTCGAACTCATTTGTGAATAAATGCTCAGGCAGGAAGCGCACGTTTCTGGTTCCTGTTTCATCTGGAATTCGGGATTACGTAAGAGCTTGGTGAGACGGAATCCAGCAGGAATGCTGAGACGAGGATCCAGAACTCAAAACTCAAAACATGGATGGAACCAATGTCAAGTTTTACATCGTTATTCTGCACTTCCTGTCTCCTGACCACTCTGAAACAAACGTATAGAATCATAGCCCCGCCCCCCGCCTGCTTCCTGAGCTCTTCTAATTAAGAGGGAATAGTGAATAGTGCTGCATTAAATCGAAACATATCCCATCATTCCTAGCACTGCTGAAGAAAAAAAAAACAGAACGGTATGCATTAAAGTTATTAAATTACCTCTAAAGTACAGCTCACAGATGCTCTACAGTGTACGCTCTATTTGGTCCTCGCTTTAAAAAAAAAAAACATGGCTCCCTAAAAATGCTTAAAGCAGCAATCAGCATATTTTCCACTACGAAATCTTTCACAGTCCTGGACAGAACTTTAACCGCTGAACTATTACTGTCCAAAAATGAAGGAAAAATGTGTCCATACTAATTCTTAAGGATGCACCAAGTCCATATTTACATTTTAACTCCAATATTGGCATCACTAAATTATGCGAACACATTAACAGGCTTTGGCTTAAAGGAGCAGTTTGTAATTTTCTTTACAGCCCTATTCGAATTGAAATCGACACTTGAAATTCGAATAACACTTGAAATGATGGTATGAATAAACTGTCCTTCACTTCAAAAAGAAACTCCCAATACCTTGTAAGTTTGTTTGGAAGGGGCGGGGCTAATTTCTGGACCAGAAAGATCAACGTTGCAGTTTATGATTAGAATGGAGTTTATGATTGTTACAGATCTAGAAACACTGCCGGTTTGTAAAGTTGATCATTCTGAAGGGCATTTACGGCATAAAACGTAAAGTATAGGATCCGAAAAATCCGATTTTTAGCTCCGCGTCGGATTGGTGCATCCCTGTCGCTTCTAGAAGTGAGTCAAAAGTGGAAACAGCCTCGTGTGAACGCAATAAACAGTGAAAAGGAAATAAAAGTTAAAAAAAAATATATATATATATATATAGGGATCATTAAAAAAAAAAAAAAAAGATGATGAGATGATCAAACTTTTTCTTTGTCAAAAAACAAAACCACGTTTAAAAATGAAACGCGAGCAGATTTTGAACGAGGTTACGTAAAACATGGCACCGTTTCCTTTTTAACGTCTGGTCCCTCTTTCTTGGTTTAAAAAGAACAAAAACGATCCAACAGTGATAACATCACATAAAAATAAGGATGATACGTTGATAAATCAAGAAGAAAAAATATTAAAAAGCCTCTGCCTGGTCCCATTTTTCTGAAGCCTGCCAGAATCCAACAAAAACAGGCCGGGGCTTCTTCCTGAGCTCTCTGTTTTACGGCTGCCTGGATTTCCGCTCGACTCGGGGAAAAAAAGAAAGAAAGAAAAACATCATGATGGTGTGCTGGGGGGAAACGTGGACGCTTCAGTCTGTGGGAGGAAGAGAGCACGAAAAGGAGGGGAAAAGCCAAGCCCTTGTGTTAGACACATACATTAATTAAAAAAGAAAGAAAGAAAAAAAAAAAAAAAATCACATTATGGAAGTTAAAAATTTGCGTTTAAATAATACAAACATGGGGAGAGAAGCTCTTTGAGAGCAGATCAGCTGCAGCTGTTCTCCGGTACACAGCAGAGCCGGAATAAATATAATATATTTATATATTTATATAGACCTATATATTTCTATATGCCAGAGAGAGAAAAAACTGAAGGGAAAAAAAAAAAACAAAAAATAGAAGTAGTTTTAAACACAATCCCGTCCCAGGTGTTGACGTTTCTTTAGTCCTTCATGCTACTGAACGTCCCGCGCATGCACACGTCGCTCAGACGGTGTCTCGTTACGCCGCATGACCCTGATGCGTCCCTCCCACCGTCTTCATCTCACACAGTCTCCAGATAGAGGGAGAGAGAGAGAGAGAGAGAGAGAGAGAGAGAGAGAGAGAGAGAGAGAGAAAGAGAGAGAGAGAGAAAGAGAGAAAGAGAGAGGTGGGAGTTCTGCCTGAAATGTAGGCCAAAAGCACTGGCGACAACGTTTCCATAGAAACAGGTTTCACAGCAGTCCATGACATCATCAGCACTTGAGCCGGACCCTGGGTGGTGTGTGTGTGTGTGTGTGTGTGTGTGTGTGTGTGTGTGTGTGTGTGTGTAGGGTAGAGAGGCTACACACGATTGTCTCCGCCGACTCGAGCTCTTCGCATCAACCTGTAGGAAGGAGAAACATCGTCATCATCATAAAGTTTAATCACCAGTACGGAATAATAATTAAGGAATAAAACACTTGGTGTCGTGCTGTTATCGGAAAATAATCAACCATACGATGGTGTGATGAAGCGGAGTCACTGTTACCACCCTGAAGTTGATTATTTTATATAACAGCATGTCTTGAAGTGTTTTATTTCTCTTACACCACAGCAATCTGCCAACAATCATTTTTTTTAATTAAAGAATAATATCATACTATTTATCCATTTATAGTTACCTTTAGAGTTGTAGAAAGTCTGTGAAATGAGTTACTTCCTGTTCTCACTTATATTAAGCAGCCTGTTGAATTCTGGATTCTGATTGGTCAGAAGGTGTTGATTACTTTTCTAGAGCAGCAGCTCTGACAGTAGTGCAGGTTTATATTAATGCGCTCGTTCTAATACGTTATCGTTTCTCAACATCAGCATCAACAACGGATTAAAAACGTATAATCTTTGATACAGTGACGTTTTCTGTAAGGACACGTTTAGGTAACATTGATGGAAGGAGTCTCCAGTGCCGGAGGTAAAGCTGGAAGTTTTCCGACAGCTTCAGGACAGACGAGTTTACACTTTGCGGTTTCTCGGTAACATGACAAGCTGCGATTTTTAGTCTTATTAACTTAAAAGCGAGGCTGGTGAGGGAAGGACTGTTTACAGCTGCTATAACGTAAGTGAGAACAGGAACTAGCTTGTTAACTAAACACACACCTGGACCTGTTCTGTGGGTCCATGTGGTCCAGTAGCGCTTCCTGTGACACTCTGAAGTCGTCCAGCGGTGACTGGTATCGAGACTCGAACGATCCCTCGCGTCCCCGATACCCCAGAGCCTGAGCCGGGGACGAGGGGAGAGGGGACATGGAGGACATGGAGGACAGGGAGGACACACTGTCCCCTAAACGATCCCTCCCCGCCGTCATCACACCCATCGCTCCGAGGAACGGACTCAACGTCTCTCCGTTCTCATGCTGGAGAGGAGAGAGAGAGGGGGGGAGAGAGAGAGAGAGAGGGAGAGAGAGAGAGAGAGAGAGGGGGAGAGAGAGAGAGGGAGGGAGAGAGAGAGAGAGCATCATGAATAAGGACAGAGACAGCATGCAAGAGACAAAAATGAATAAACATGAATGAAAGTTTATAAAGAGGGACAGAATGAGAGATGGACAGGTGGTTTGTATACATCGTTACCCTGTGTGTGTGTGTGTGTGTGTGTGTGTGTGTGTGTGTGTGTGTGTGTGTGTGTGTGTATACGTACACTTACTCTGCCTCTGCTGATATCCACGTGGACGAGCAGAGATGCTAACTCCAGATCCTCGTTATAGCTGTTCTTCAGCGGCACAGCTCTGTAGCCTGTACACACACACACACACACACACACACACACACACACACACAGTGATGGTAATGTGGATGTTTATTTACATTTATTTAACATTACAGATGCTAGAACACACAGAACCGATTCTAACAAGACATAATGCACCCATAATGCACTGCAGATGCGTCAGGTTTAAAATGTAACTGTGATCCACTGTGTGTGTGTGTGTGTGTGTGTGTGTGTGTTTACTAACCGCTAACTAGCCCAAAATTAGCTAGCTGCTGATAGCTAGTTCCCAAATTAGAGTTACTTTTTTGCATGTTTTAAATCATTTGTAATGTTTAATATGCAAAATATGTCAAAATTTGTATCAAGCACAATGTTAGGTGATGCCTCTAATTCTATATAACCATGTAACTCAATAAAAAAAACAATTCCTTTGATTTCATAATGACCTCAGAAAGAAAGGAAGAAAGGAAGAAAGAAAGAAAGCTGCATGATGAGGGCTCTTTTTCCTCCTAATTTCTCTAACATTTTTTGCTTTTTTTCTTTTTAAATGTGTGTGTACAGCAACCATGAGTGTTAAAAAGGTGCTCTATAAACTGAACACATTATTATTTTTCTTTTCTTTTATTAGTTTTAAAAATTCTTCGCCGATGTATTGGCACTCTTACTCTCAGGTCCTCATGTGTTGTTTCTATGCTCGTGGAAAATCCTGAACCTTTTCCCCACGTCTCTGAGGCTCTCGATCTCTGCGCATGATTTAAATAACTGTCTTAAAACGTCTTATTTTTAGTGTGTACCACAAGTAGGTCACTTTTTTTTATCCCAGCCTCTTATTTCATTTAATTTTATTACGCTTTGTGAGTAAGTTTAAAAAAGAGCTCTACAAAAAAAGACCGTTTAAACGCTTTTAAAAATGCTTTTATCATTCGGTTTTGAGATGCATAACAATTATACTGGACTTAAAATAACAAGTTCTTAGATATGGGAATTAATTCATACTTATCAATGCTCTGGAAAATAAAATTAAAAGAAAAAAATAAAGTAAGATGGAAAAAATAAATAAAGTATTTTTGAAGTAAGACAGATACTTTATTTAATCGAAATAAAAAAAGTAAATAACAAAAGATTAAGTTCAAATTGCTATTAATTATATAAAAAACTACAGTAAGATGGAGGGATATTCTGGCTGCGTGTTGTGCAGTAACTCCTGCGTGATTCTCACCTGTTTTGAGGCAGTTGATGGGGAAGGTGGCCTGAGCGAGAAAGTTCTGGTCGTTGAACATGTCGATCTCGTACACGACGAAGCGCAGGAAGGCGAACGTGGGGTTACACACGGTGAAGCGGAACGGCTTTCGGGGCCACGTGGGGTTCAGACCGTTATCCGCTGCATGGAGAGAGAGAGAGATGGGAATGTGTTAGTGAGAAACAAATTATAACTTAATGCACACACACACACACACACACGACAGGAAGTTAACCTCCTCACCCTCAGAGTCAGTCTTCTGCTTGATGCAGTCGTATTCAGCTCCACAAACCTCAATCTCGATCAGCGGACACACGATGCCCCGCCCATGCTTAGGTAAGTGTCGTGCACCCAACACCTATAACACACACACACACACACACACACACACACACACACACACACTTAATTTCCCTTCCTGAAATCTCAAGATTACACTCTGGCTCTGAAAATTAAACATACATATTTAATGATTAATATTATTAATATTTAATTATTAAATTGGTTATATGTGGTTTAAGGCGCTCAGGTGTTTTCTTCTTGTTTTCCTGAAACTATGGAACAGTTCACATGATATTTTAAACTAATTCCCCTTCAAAACTGATTTTTAAATCCATTTTTTCTTTCCTAAGTCTTACAGTGCTTCTCTTTTAGTGTTTATTGCATATTATTATATTGCCTTTTTTTTTTGCTGTTGCGTTTACATTAATCTGATTTCACTCTGCAGTACTTTACAGCCGAGCGACAAACACACACAAGATTCCTAATGAAGTGTGAACTTCATTAATATAAACTGATCAAATATTATGTATATAAGAATGAAATTATATATTAAAATATCTTTATATTATAAACTTTATACTGAGTGTAAACTGAAACACTAGAGCAGTAAAATGAATTAAAAAGATTTAAATGATTTTAAAATGTTTAAAAAACAGGCAGTTAAAAAAAGGAAAAAACAATCTTTTTTAAATAATAATAAAAAAAACAAAGAAATTATTCAATTATGTAAAAAGAAATAAAACAAACCAAAAAAAAAAAAAAAAAAAAAAAAAAAAAAAACAAAGAAAAGGAAATTAAATAAAAGTGATGTTAACTGAGAGTGAGTTAAATGAAAACCTTAAAAGTGTAAAGAATAAACAAACAGCTTTGTATTTTTGAGTATTAAACAAAGCAACACAAAGTTTTGGCATATCACAGCTCCTGATGTTTCCACCAATATAACCCTAAATTTCAGTTGTGTTGTGCTGGGAATCATTTCTCTTTCTTTCCTTTTTATTGTCATTTTCCAGCTAATGACCTGAGCAAAATCGTCCAATGAAAAACAAGCTGATGATTTTCCCTGCATGTAAACACGCCCACGTCACGTACCTTAAATTCACACAATCTCTTAAGGAAACGTATTATTTAAAACACATTCTTTATGTACCTCTATGACCAGTGTAATGACCTCGACTCCTCTCAGCGTGTGTCTGTCGAAAGGGTCGAAGTTGTCGTCTCTCATGATGGACGGCTGCAGGACGTAGCCGCTCTTCCCGTTCAGCATAAACAGAGCCTGGTTCATCTGCATGGGCTTATCTACAGAGAGAGAGAGAGAGAGAGAGAGAGAGAGAGAGAGAGAGAGAGAGAAAAAACACTTTAGAGTATGTATGAGGAGAAATTAACCAACACCTTCTGATCAATCAGAGTGCAGAATTCAACATAAATTATTGTTAATAATATCATTTTCTATGCCTCTCTTCACATCTCCTATTTCTCATCATAATCCCAGACTTACCTGCTGTCTGAAAGTTGAGCGCCACCAGCTGGCTGCCGCAAAGCCACATGGGTAACGGGTCGTAGTTGGAGGAGTCCAGGCGCTGACCGCGCGGGTAAATACGCGAGAGCTGAAGCCGATTGTACTGCAGGAACTTCTTCCCTTTCACCCGGTTCACATATTTCTCAGCTTTAGTCTCCGGGAATGAGGACATGTCCCTGAAACATGCTCTCTCTGTTCCGATTTCTGTACAAGACACACACACACACACACACACACACACACACACACACACACACACACACACACACACACACACAATGACCACAAGTAAATATCACACCAAAAATAAAACGTACACAGTCACTTCTTTCCAAAGGTACTCTAGGGGTTTTTCTCAATGTGTGTGTTTTTGTGTCCTCACTTTTAAAATCATCTGAAACCAAGTTTTAAAATAAATAAATAAATAAAAATAAAAACAGGAAGTGTTCTTGATCCTCCCCAAATGAGAGGACGTATCCCTTGGTGAGTTCCCAACGAGAACGGACTTAAAGTCACATGACTCATGATTCACTGTGACATCATCAAGATGGCGGTGCACTCGGCTCAGACCCACAATGCCTTTTTAAGTTCTTTTATTTTAATGAAATGGTGCATGTTAATCATATTTTGGCGTAAAACGAGGCGAGATATGAGTCATGTAGCTGCCAAATCTTTACTCAGTTGTTACAAACAACGAATAATTTAAAAGCTGATTCTGACGTTTCATAAATTGAAGGCTCCTGTTACATATCCTAGCCATCTGTTGTAACTTACTTAGCACGAAGTTGACCTTGGCTAAGAGAGAACTAAATTTTTAACGGATTATAAACGGTCTTTATTTAAACGACATGTTAACCATCAGGTTAAAGCCAAACTTTTGCCTTGGAACCTATTTTTATATAAAGGTTTCTTAGGAAGCCCAAAACAGGCCTGTACAATACAGACGATTAAACAGGGTTTGACTAAAGGTTGGTTGATACTTGACGCATGACACTGTGTGCACACGCACTGTTCACACACTCGCCTGAGTACTTTATGTACATCTGGAGGATTAAAAAGGACGTCCACTAGATGGCACATTAGAGCTAAAACATCTGCATCCATCAGGTTTCCTAGTCTTTAGTGATTTCATACACAGCGATGTTGAACACACTGACGAGCTCTGTTTCTATTTAAAACTTTCCACTGTCATCTTGACTGTTGTCATGATCTGTGTTTCAAATCAAACGCTCTGACTTTACATTCCTCAGGATTTTTGTTAATCGAGAAAATCCAGAAGCCTGGTGCACAAGACAGAGCTTTCAGTAGGTTTGTAAGCTACAAGAGCATTTTTTTTTCCAAACACTAACTGTCATAGTAATCTGGTTAGTGTTTGTACTCAGTGGGAGTCTAGAATAAAACGTAAGTATATGATTTAAGACACAACGCTAGTTTGTTTAGTCAGTAGTGGACTAAACAAGTCTCAGTTCTCGTGTGCTTGCGCGTTCTCGCCAACATGCTTCCCGAGCCTGGAAGTCTGATCTTCATGTCACCGTCTGCCATGAAACCCTGCAAAGCTAACGTAGCTAACAAGGAAGCGAACCGTCCAGCTACCAGTTTAGCACTGTCCAGATTTAAATAAAAATGTGAACTATTTTACCATCCAAGTTAAAACTGGGCGATACGACAAAAATATCATATCATGATATTTTAAGACATTTCTATGAAACAATACATATAAAGATATAAAGGTTTGCTAACAAACTACCAGAAAAACAGAGAGGAAAAAAAAAAAAACCTGAAAAACTACAAAAAAAAAAAACAAAAAACAAAAGAAAAAAATATATATTTTTTAAATTTACTATCTAGAAAATTTTTTTTAATATTTATATCTAAAAAAGGAAAAATATTAACAAAAATAACACCGTTTAAACAAATGATGCTTATAATCAGATTTTAAATTGCTATTAAAATTTGTTTGCAAATGTCTCTCTCTCTCTCTCTCTCTCTCTCTCTCAGCATTACAAATTCTGTCACAGTATTATTTTTCATTTTACCAAGTTTTTTAAGTAACATGATTTTTTTCCATGAATCAGCTGCTTCCAGTCAGAGTACTGAAACTGTTATTAAAAAGTAAAATAACATTAAAACAGGATACTGGTGGTATCTCAGATATGTGTAGTGACATAATTTATCATAATATTAATATTATATTATCATATCACCCAGCCCTAATCCAATCACTTTTAACCTCTAACTCCGCCTCCAATATCTAGGCCACGCCTCCTCCCTGAGAAGATAACTGTGCACATGTGATTTTGAAGTTTTTCTTTAAGAGTGTGTGACGGAGCTCTTACTGTCTTCGTCGAACGGAACGGGACGGCAGTACACCACCAGGTCCGAGAGCTCCAGTGCGATCTTCTTCCTCCTCTCCATCATCTTCCCTTCTTCCAGCTGAGTGAAAAGACAACACACACTCAACAGGAAGGTTTACGAGAAACACATCAAGTTCACAAGCATTACATCATTCATATAAAGTCTTTAAACACTGAGCCTGTTTTCAAACATGTCAGATTTAACTTCAGAAGTTTAAACGGATGTAAAGTTTATTTTATATCTGATCAAATCCAACATTCTGTGGGTCAGCAATCAGATAAATAACATTCAACAGCCACTGGAAGGCCTTATCTGTCTCACTCTCAGTTTCTCTCTCACTCTCTGCCTGCCTGTCTGTCTCTCTTTCTGTAGGTGTGTCTATCTGTGTCTCAGTTTCTTTGTCTGTGTGTGTCTGTCTCTCTCTCTGCCTGTCTCGGTCTCTGTCTGTCTGTCTGTCTGTCTGTCTGTCTCTCTCTGACTGTCTTTCCATGTCTCTCTCTCTCTCTCTCTCTCTCTCTCTCTCTCTCTCTCTCTCTCTCTCCTCTCTCTCTCTCTCTCTCTCTCTCTGACTGTCCGTCCGTGTCTGTCTGTCTGTCTCTCTCTCTCTCTCTCTCTCTCTCTCTCTCCTCTCTCTCTCTCTCTCTGCCTGCCTGTCTGCGTCTGTCTCTCTGCCTGTCTGTCTTTGATGGCTGTCCCTCTCTCTCTGCCTGTCTGTCCGTGTCTGTGTCTCTCTCTCTCTCTCTCTCTCTCCCTCTCCCTGTCTGTCTCTCTGCCTGTCTGTCCGTGTCTGTGTCTCTCTCTCTCTCTCCCTGTCTGTGTCTGTCTCTCTGCCTGTCTGTCTGTCTGTCTGTCTGTCCCTCTTTCTCTGCCTCTCTCTCTGCCTCTCTCTCTCTCTCTCTCTCTCTCTCTCTCTCTCTCTCTCTCTCTGCCCGTCTCCGTGTGTTCGTCTATCTCTCTCTCCCCCTCCGTCTGTGTGCCCCACTCTTTTGCTGTACGTGTCTTTCTCCTGTAAGTCTCTGACCTTGGCCTCTGAAGTCATGGTGACCTCACGGATTTTCTGCACCCAGTCCTTCAGCTCCTCCTGAGAGCTAGCAGCGATGTCCAGCACAGTGCTTGAGCGCGGAGAATCCATGCGGTGTAAGGAGAACACGTGGGGCCGACTGCCTTTCCCGTCAGTGCTCACGACTGCAGAGAGAGAGAGAGAGAGAGAGAGAGGAGCTGTCAGAAAAGCTGCTATAATAATGTTAGGTGCTGATTCTGTTTATACTAACAGTGTGTATGTTAAATACTTTACACCTCACTGCGGTTGAATTCTGGATTCTGATTGGTCAGAAGGTGTTGATTAGTTTTCTACAACAGCAGCTCGGACAGTAGCGCACGTTTATATTAGTGCAATCTTTCTGATACGTTATCATTTCTATAGTAACAGCTCATTTACAGGGACATGTATGACGGACACACCATTGTGATGTTGCATTAAAAAGATGAAGGATTTCCACTAGAGGGCGCTGTCACATGAGGACAAGGAGTTTCTCTGACCGCGAGAAGAGAAAGGACAAACTCACAGATCTGACAGGAAGACACGTCCATACTTCCTCTAAGGAGATCTCCCAGTGGGGCTGTTCTCTGCCGCCTGCAGCTTGTGTGTGAGTGTGTGTGTGTTTTCACAGGACAGAGAACAGAAAACAACACAAGGTGAGGCCAACGAACAACACACAAACACATGCAATAAACTTCATTTAATGAACCATTCTTTAAAATGACATCACCTTAGAACAGAGAGTTAAAATGTTACTGATCTGTAAATATTTTCCTATACTCTCTAAGCGCATGTGTGTGTGTGTGTGTGTGTGTGTGTGTGTGTGTGTGTGTGTGTATGTGTATGTGTCACACTCACGCCTCTGTCAGGTTCCAGTGCTGTATGGCTGATCTCTTCGACATAATTAGCAGGAAACCACAACTGCTTTTTTCCCCCAAAGTCACCTTTCCACCTGAACACACACACACACACACACACACAATTTCTTTGACACAAACCCGAGATGGCAAGACACCTACTATAAACACAGCTGGTCAAAATGTTCCATTTAAATGCTGTAAGAAAGGAAATAATAACAGCTTTAGCCTTATAACCATGTTTACCACACAACATCGTATCTATCTTTAACAAAACGTTTGTGACTGATCGCAGAAACATCCTAACAGACTGCACCATACATCAAAAAAAAAAAAGTTTTCATGAACTGCAATCCTTATTTAAAAATATATACATTCACTGGCTATATTTGATGCAGGGAAAAAAGACAACGGCACAATTTCTAGTCGCGTAATAAAAAGGTAGGGGTTTTTTTGACACTGATACACATGGAGGGGAAAAAAAAGTTAAAAAGTGGGGGGGGGACGTTGCAGGTTTTAAATGTCGACAAAGATCAATTCTTTTTTTTTTAAAAATTACTGAATAAATTGTATTCAATGGCTATATTTGATGTAAAAACAAAATAGAACTCAGAGTACAACTTCTCATGTAAAACAAAAGAAATAAACGTGTAATAAAGCTAAACTGCAATAATATAAAGTTAACAATCTACAAAGTTTAATTCTTATTTTAAATAATCTTTAAAACAATGCAGAGCAATAAAAAAATCCTTTGACAATGAAGCATGGGGAAAGAAAAGGTTAGGTACTACACTACACTACAC
The DNA here is from genome assembly GCF_027358585.1 of Pangasianodon hypophthalmus. Taxonomy (NCBI): domain Eukaryota; kingdom Metazoa; phylum Chordata; class Actinopteri; order Siluriformes; family Pangasiidae; genus Pangasianodon; species Pangasianodon hypophthalmus. Next base: position 1,963,341 of record NC_069725.1, read on the forward strand.
TATACAATAAGATACTACATGATGCTACACCACCCTTTATAATACACTACTATACAACACTACACTATAAGGTACTACACTACACAATACTATACAATAAGATACCACACGATGCTACACCACCCTTTATAATATACTGCTATACAACACTACACTATAAGGTACTACACTACACAATACTATACAATAAGATACCACACGATGCTACACCACCCTTTATAATATACTGCTATACAACACTACACTATAAGGTACTACACTACACAATACTATACAATAAGATACCACACGATGCTACACCACCCTTTATAATACACTACTATACAACACTACACTATAAGGTACTACACTACACAATACTATACAATAAGATACCACACGATGCTACACCACCCTTTATAATATACTGCTATACAACACTACACTATAAGGTACTACACTACACAATACTATACAATAAGATACTACACGATGCTACACCACCCTTTATAATACACTACTATACAACACTACACTATAAGGTACTACACTACACTATACTATACAATAAGATACTACACGATGCTACACCACCCTTTATAATACACTGCTATACAACACTACACTATAAGGTACTACACACTATACAATAATATACTATACTATACTATACTATACAATACCACACTACACAATACCACACTATAAGGTACTACATGATGCTACACCACCCTTTATAATATACTGCTATACAACACTACACTATAAGGTACTACACTACACAATACTATACAATAAGATACCACACGATGCTACACCACCCTTTATAATATACTGCTATACAACACTACACTATAAGGTACTACACTACACTATACTATACAATAAGATACTACACGATGCTACACCACCCTTTATAATACACTGCTATACAACACTACACTATAAGGTACTACACTACACAATACTATACAATAAGATACTACACGATGCTACACCACCCTTTATAATACACTACTATACAACACTACACTATAAGGTACTACACTACACTATACTATACAATAAGATACTACACGATGCTACACCACCCTTTATAATACACTACTATACAACACTACACTATAAGGTACTACACTACACTATACTATACAATAAGATACTACACGATGCTACACCACCCTTTATAATACACTGCTATACAACACTACACTATAAGGTACTACACACTATACAATAATATACTATACTATACTATACTATACAATACCACACTACACAATACCACACTATAAGGTACTACATGATGCTACACCACCCTTTATAATACACTACTATACAACACTACACTATAAGGTACTACACTACACAATAAGATACTACACGATGCTACACCACCCTTTATAATACACTGCTATACAACACTACACTATAAGGTACTACACACTATACAATAATATACTATACTATACAATACCACACTACACAATACTACACTATAAGGTACTACACTACACAATACCACACTATAAGGTACTACATGATGCTACACCACCCTTTATAATACACTACTATACAACACTACACTATAAGGTACTACACTACACAATAAGATACTACACGATGCTACACCACCCTTTATAATACACTACTATACAACACTACACTGTAAGGTACTACACTACACTATACAATACCACACTACACAATACTACACTACACTATACTATACAATAAGATACTACATGATGCTACACCACGCTTTATAATACACTACTATACAACACTACACTATAAGGTACTACACACTATACAATAATATACTATACTATACAATACCACACTACACAATACTACACTATAAGGTACTACACTACACAATACCACACTATAAGGTACTACATGATGCTACACCACCCTTTATAATACACTACTATACAACACTACACTATAAGGTACTACACTACACAATAAGATACTACACGATGCTACACCACCCTTTATAATACACTGCTATACAACACTACACTATAAGGTACTACACTACACAATAAGATACTACACGATGCTACACCACCCTTTATAATACACTGCTATACAACACTACACTATAAGGTACTACACACTATACAATAATATACTATACTATACAATACCACACTACACAATACTACACTATAAGGTACTACACTACACAATACCACACTATAAGGTACTACATGATGCTACACCACCCTTTATAATACACTACTATACAACACTACACTATAAGGTACTACACTACACAATAAAATACTACACGATGCTACACCACCCTTTATAATACACTACTATACAACACTACACTATAAGGTACTACACACTATACAATAATATACTATACTATACAATACCACACTACACAATACTACACTATAAGGTACTACACTACACAATACCACACTATAAGGTACTACATGATGCTACACCACGCTTTATAATACACTACTATACAACACTACACTATAAGGTACTACACACTATACAATAATATACTATACTATACAATACCACACTACACAATACTACACTATAAGGTACTACACTACACAATACCACACTATAAGGTACTACATGATGCTACACCACCCTTTATAATACACTACTATACAACACTACACTATAAGGTACTACACTACACAATAAGATACTACATGATGCTACACCACCCTTTATAATACACTGCTATACAACACTACACTATAAGGTACTACACTACACAATAAGATACTACACGATGCTACACCACCCTTTATAATACACTGCTATACAACACTACACTATAAGGTACTACACACTATACAATAATATACTATACTATACAATACCACACTACACAATACTACACTATAAGGTACTACACTACACAATACCACACTATAAGGTACTACATGATGCTACACCACCCTTTATAATACACTACTATACAACACTACACTATAAGGTACTACACTACACAATAAGATACTACACGATGCTACACCACCCTTTATAATACACTACTATACAACACTACACTGTAAGGTACTACACTACACAATAAGATACTACACGATGCTACACCACCCTTTATAATACACTACTATACAACACTACACTGTAAGGTACTACACTACACAATAAGATACTACACGATGCTACACCACCCTTTATAATACACTACTATACAACACTACACTGTAAGGTACTACACTACACAATAAGATACTACACGATGCTACACCACCCTTTATAATACACTACTATACAACACTACACTGTAAGGTACTACACTACACAATAAGATACTACACGATGCTACACCACCCTTTATAATACACTACTATACAACACTACACTGTAAGGTACTACACTACACTATACAATACCACACTACACAATACTACACTACACTATACTATACAATAAGATACTACATGATGCTACACCACCCTTTATAATACACTACTATACAACACTACACAATAAGATACTACACATGATGCTACACCACCCTTTATAATACACTGCTATACAACACTACACTATAAGGTACTACACTATACTACACTACACAATAAGATACTACATGATGCTACACCACCCTTTATAATACACGACTATACAACACTACACTGTAAGGTACTACACTACACTATACAATACCACACTACACAATACTACACTACACTATACTATACAATAAGATACTACATGATGCTACACCACCCTTTATAATACACTACTATACAACACTACACTGTAAGGTACTACACTACACTATACAATACCACACTATAAGGTACTACACTACACTACACTATACAGTACCACACTATACAACACTACACTATAAGGTACCACACTATACTGTACTATACAATAAGATACCACATGATGCTACACCACCCTTTATGATACTCTACCATACAACACTATAAGATACCACACCATACAACACTACACTATAAGGTACTACCACTATACTGTAGTATACAATGTGACACTATACTATATGATACTACACAACATAATACTACACTATACTGTAGTATACAATGTGACACTGTACTAGACAATACCACACTACACAATACTACACTATACTGTAGTATACAATGTGACACTATACTATACAATACAACACTACACAATACTCCACTATAAGGTACTACACTATACTTTACTATACAACTCGACACTATACTATATGATACAACACTACACAATACTCCACTATAAGGTACTACACTATACTATAAAATGCGACACTATACTATATGATACCACACTGCACAATACTATTCAATTCAATTTATTTGTATAGCGCTTTTAACTATGGACATTGTCACAAAGCAGCTTTACAGAAATAAATGGATTCACAAAAAATATATTACATACATGTATATCATACTACACTATATGATACCACACTACACAATACTGCACTATAAGGTACCACACTACACTATACTATAACACACTACACAATAAGATACCACATGATGCTACACTACCGTATATGATACTCTACTATACAACACTACACTGTATGGTACTACACTATACTATATTCTACTATACAATACGATACCACATTACACAATATTACACTATACTGTAGTATACAATGCGACACTATACTATACGATACCACACTACACAATACGACACTACACTACACAATACTACACTATAAGGAATTACACTAATACTATACCATACAATAAGATACTACATGATGCTACACTACGACACTGTACTATTTTACACAATACTACATTATATCATACAATACAGTACTATACTATATTACACCATACATCACTACACTACAGTACGATACGATACGATACGATTGATACAATACTACACCAGCACTACACAACTGTGATATAATTCATAAACTAGTTAAGAAGCAGAATTAGCTTGTCTATCACTGGTGATATCACACACCCTCACTGAGTTCTTGCTCTTGCCCCATAAAAAAACTCCAGACCTCATAAAGACTTTTAACGAGACTGTTTTTATTAAACTGTCCAGACTTCTTCATTTGGTTTTATGGCTATTTTTTAAAAGTCATGAACTGTTTAATAAAAAAAACATAAAAAGTGGATTAGTGAGGCAGTGTGAAGAAAATAATGTGTTTAACAACCTTCTAAGAAAATATCCATATCCGTTAGTGGAGCTGTGTGTGTGTGCGTGCATGCGTGTGTGTGAGTGTGTGCGCGCGTGTGTGTGTGTGTGTGTGTGTGTGTGTGTGTGTGTGTGTGTGTGTGTGTGTGTGACTTACCAGCCTCCTTCCTGTTTGTCTACATTCTGAATGATGGCGTTTTTACTGAAGGAGAGCTCGTCATCACGCTGAGCCTTATACTCAAACATCGCTCTCACAGTGCACTGCGCACACACACACACACACACACACACACACACAAAATGTGAACATCAAGCTTCTTATTAAGGAGACTAAACAACTCAATGAAAAGTTAAATTACCTTAAATGTAGGCATTTGATTGGCTTCCACATAGAAACCCGGGTTCCGTCCCTCATACAGAGAACCATAGTCCGGTTCCTGTACACAGACACATGCAGACACACAGACACACAGACAGACACACACAGACACACAAGCAAACACACAGTGATGGAGAGACAAAAAGTTGCAGACAGACACAGACACACAGACAAACATGTAGAAAAGACATGCACACAGACAGTGGCATGAAGACAGAAGCAGAGAGCACAGACAGACATTTAGACAAGGAGGCAGACACGCAGGGGGCGCAGACAGACACGCAGGGGGCGCAGACAGACACGCAGGGGGCGCAGACAGACACGCAGAGGGCGCAGACAGACACGCAGAGGGCGCAGACAGACACGCAGAGGGCGCAGACAGACATTTAAGCAAGGAGACAGACACGCAGAAGGCGCAGACAGACACGCAGAGGGCGCAGATAGACACGCAGAGGGCGCAGACAGACATTTAAGCAAGGAGACAGACACGCAGAAGGCGCAGACAGACACGCAGAGGGCGCAGATAGACACGCAGAGGGCGCAGACAGACATTTAAGCAAGGAGACAGACACGCAGAAGGCGCAGACAGACACGCAGAGGGCGCAGACAGACATTTAAGCAAGGAGACAGACACGCAGAGGGCGCAGATAGACACGCAGAAGGCGCAGATAGACACGCAGAGGGCGCAGATAGACACGCAGAGGGCGCAGATAGACACGCAGAGGGCGCAGATAGACACGCAGAGGGCGCAGACAGACATTTAAGCAAGGAGACAGACACGCAGAGGGCGCAGACAGACACGCAGAGGGCGCAGACAGACACGCAGAGGGCGCAGACAGACACGCAGGGGGCGCAGACAGACACGCAGGGGGCGCAGACACAAAGTGATACAATATATGTACAGGCACATACAAACAATTAAGGCATGTGCACACAGATAAATCCACAGACAGATACAGCAAGCAGGCACACAGGCAGACAGATCACACATATGACACAGACAGACACAACACACACACACACACACACACACACACACACACACACACACACACACACACACACACACACACAGACAGCAGTGACACACACAGAGACACAGACAGACAGAAAATCAGATCTTCACAATCGTTAAACCATTTAAGTTCCTAATAAAATGTAGAGTTGTAGATACTTTTAAATGCACAGAGAATCAGTGTGTGCGTGTGTGTGTATGTGTGTGTGTGTGTGTGTGTGTGTTACTCACAGCAGTGCCAATCTTCTCCAGTGTCTCCTCGTTGATGGGGTAACGCAGCTTCATCTTGCGGTACAGCGGGTGTTTCTCATAGTAACTGATCAAATCCACCAAACTGTCAAACTCTGACGTACCGAGAACAACCGTCTGTCCCTCCTGCTGCACCCGACAGTGTTTAATCTTCCCCTCAGCTCTGAGAGAGAGACAGGCACGGGGAGAGAGAGGGAGAGAGAGAGAGAGAGAGAGAGAGAGAGAGAGAGGAAGAGGATAGATAGAGAGACAGACAGTGAATTAGGAAAAGAGAGATACAGAGAATGACAGAGCGAAAGAGAGAAAGAGTCAAAGAGAGAGACAGAGAAAGACAGAAAGGAGGAGACAAAGACAGAAAGACAGAAAAGGAGAGATAAAGAAGGAGAGAGAGACAGCCAGAGAGGGGGAGAGAGAGAGAGAGAGAGAGAGAGAGAGAGAGAGAGAGAGAGAGACAAGCTCTTTAATAAGCCAGTGTGAGAGAGAGAGAGACAAAAAAAAAAAAAAAAAAGAGGGAGAGAGCAGAATTTACCGGAAAGAGATGGCATAGGAATTTAACTCCGTCCTCTTCCTCACGAGGAAGGCTCCGTCACGTGGCACCCTCATCAGCATGTTCTCCGCCTGGCTCCGGGTCAGAGACGCGTGATACCACCTGAAACATCATCAACATTATTATTATTATTATTATTATTATTATTATTAAAACAGCGAGCGCTTTCTGAAGATTATGAATGAATATTTAGCAAAATGTTTATTGGTACAGGATTCAGTACGTTACCTGCAATTATTTCTACAGTACATTCTATAGCAGGTGAAAGACTTCACACACACGTGAGTGTGTAGTACATACAAAAATAAACGTTTAGGACAGGACTAAAATCGCAGACTCACTCTTTGCTCTCGTGGGCGTTGGTCTGAGGCACAGGCTCCGTCAGCTTCATCTCAAACTCGTTGCAGCGCAGCGCCACCTGCTGATAGTGTGTGATGAGGGCGAAGAGCGTGTCGAACACCAGGTTGTCCGTCAGGTAGAATTTGGGGCTGCCGGCTTCCTGACGAGAGTGAATTCTACAGTGCTGAACACGACCTGAACGCCTGAGGACCAACACACACACAAACACACACACACACACACACACACACAGATAATTAGACAACTGATACATTACATTTTAACATCTTATACAGACCCTGAGTGAGACACGTCACTGTGACGTCAGCCACGCCTCCTGGTTTGCGGAAACATAGCAGAAATCTATAGCGAATTTTAATACAAGTCAGAATTTGTTTTCTAAAATGTCACACTGTGCTTTTGGGTGTTATAATCAGAAAAGCGTTCACGAATACATTTTTTTTTTACGGCGATCGATTCGGACACCTTTCCAAGCCAACAGAAGATGTTTGTGGTTACTCTCATTCTCACTCTCATTCTCACCCTCACTGCAGTATCCACTTCATCTCAGCTACATAGCTATGTAGCGAAGTACCATATCAGCGGGCTTAGCTTGCTAGTTAGCCAACATGCCCGATTTATACTGATTTATGTAGCTCACGTAAAACTACATCAACTAACTAGCTAGCTAACTTTAGATATCCAGGTCATGTTTTTACTGAGGAGACGCTTAGCTAGCTAAGTTTGTTTATCTAATATATGAGTTTACGGTATCTGTCTGTGCAGCACCTCGGCTTTCAGTGCCACGACATCCTCGATGTTGTAATCGTAAAACGTTACGTCTTGACAACAACAACAAAGTTGTATTAGTCAAGAAAATTGTATGCTTTCACTTTCTCTCTAAACGCTCTGAGTTTCTATGAAATGTGTATATGTGTATATATTGCAGGCTAGAGAGACTCGGTTTAGCCGTGTAGCACTCCCTGTCTAATTCACGTGCTAAATCATTATAATACGTGGATAACATTTTAGCTAACGTCAGTCTGATTTGGAAATAAATTTCTTGATAGATTCTTCAGTCAGATTATAACCAGGTAGCATCAGGTTGCTAGGTTACTCGGGTCTTGTTGCAACCAGCGTGCGCGCCTCTGTGTGTAACGTTTCTTACAACACGACTGTCATCACGGAGTCTTCCGACAAGCACCTGGCTGATCCACTCGGTTCGGATCAGAACTCTACCTTTAAGAGCAAACAGACATTGATTTGAAATCTTACCAGAAAGATAAAGTGTAGTCTCCCACAAACGTCTCGCTCTCCCGCACCAGGAAGGATCCGTCCGGAGCGCCGGTCTCCAGGCAGTACTCCGACAGGAGCCGCTCGGCGATCTGACGGCCATCCCGGCCCGCGCCCAGCTTCCCATGGAACCACTTCTCGCTGACGTGCTGATCCATGCCATTCCCAACCTGGAGAGACGGGATCGGGAGATCACAGACATCAGAACCAGCAGCTTGACAAATCTCAGAACAACACTGGCTGCGTTTCTCACTGAGAGAGAGATCGAGTTTTCTTTTTTGTTTTTTTTTTTTTTTAAACAGTTTAAAGATTTCAAAGTGCCTGATATTAATCATATTCACAAAATCCCAGAATAAGTCTCACGAAATGGTAAAGAGCCTGGAATTTTAGAAGGTCACGGTCATTGTCGGACAATTGTGTGAATTTTAGAGTACTGAACTCAGAACCTCTTATTTGTAAACTTCTGACTTGTTACAAGCTTTTATACCACAGAGCTGGTCAGAAGGTGTTGATTCATTTTCTATAACAGCAGCTCTGACAGTAGCGCAGGTTTATATTAATGCACTTCTTCTGATACGTTATCGTTTCCATAGCAACGGCTCACTCACATGGACGTGTACCTGGATGATCCGCATAAATGGATTAAAAAAAAAAACGTTTTTTTATGTAACACTTATGGAATGAGTCTCCAGTGTCAGTGTTTTGTAACAATCAGAGGTGAAGCTGTAACTTCGAGGTTTCTGACATGTTAAAGAAAACATTATGTTTTTTGCATTTTTTTTTTTTTTGGTAACATGACATGCTGCGTTTTTTTTCTTCATCCAATTACCTTCAAGAGAAAGATTAAAAAGAGAGGCTGGTGAAGAAACAACTGCTATAACATAAGTGAGAGTTTTTACAACATTAAATGTAACTATAAATGGATAAAAAGTACATCATGTTAAAAATTGTGATTTTAAAAAATATGCAAATTGCTGCGGTACAAGGGGGAAAAAAAAAAAAAAACTTGCTGGTGGACGTGCTGTTATAGGAAAACACTCAACTTCAGGGTGGTAACAGTAACTCCGCTTCATGACATCACCCCGTCGCTGATGATTTTCCTCTAACGGCACAACACGGAATGTTCTGTTCCTTACACAGTTATCATTCACTTTACCGTCATTTCTGATTTGATACCATCGCTCCACAGACGAGGATATTTTCAGAAGTTTGCTCACCTCGCGGTGTTCCTCCTCATCCTCGTTGCCTTGGTTACTGGTGGTTTCCTCCGAGTAGTAGATCTTACTGCTTGTCAGGACGAAAAAGTGCGGGTACCACTCCTACACCGAAAAGCGAACAGAGCTTTCAGACAGTTCCAGACTTCAAGTGAAAATTCACCCAGAATAAAAGAGACATTTCCTAAAGGGATGGTTTTATGTAAAGTGTAATAACCACGCTGAGAAACATGGCTGTGCACTGAGGAGAAATAACACCGCGTTCTCACGTGGTTGATGGGATCCTCCAGGAACAAGATGCCGTTCTTGATGGAGTTGCTGATGTCGTTTTCCGAGTACGGAGTGGACGTGGAAACCTCTTCATACGCACTTCCTTCTGCTAGCTTCTTGTGCTGTTAATGCAAGCATCGCCTGACATTATTACAGTGACATTATTACAGTGACAAAGAGGAAACAAGACTGAAAAAGGGGAAGCAATTCAGTGGTTAACACCAGATACCTCAGTACTAATACCACCAAACACACTACAGGAGTTCAGCGGCACTACAGCGTTCCACTGCTACGGGTTTTAAAAGATTAAAGGTTAAAAGGTTAAACCATACACTTAGTTATTGGGGTTGTGTTATGCCAGGTGGTTGCTAGGGTGTTGCTAGGCAGTTGCTACAGAATTCCAGGTGGTTACTTGGGTGTTGCTAGAGGGTTGTTATGGTATCCCACGAGGTTCCTAGGATGTTTCTAGGTGGTTGCTATGGTATTCAAGTTCGTGCTTGGTGGTTGGTATGGTAATCCAGGTGGTTGCTAGGTGGTTGTTATGCAGTTGCTGCGGAATTCCAGGTGCTTGCCTGGATGTTTCTAGGCAGTCGTTATGGTATTCCAGGTGGTTGCTAGGGTGTTCCTTGGTGGTTGGTATGGTAATCCAGGTGGTTGCTAGGTGGTTGCTATGGTATTACAGATAGTTGCTAGGGTGTTGATACATGGCTCCTATGGTATTTTAGATGGTTGCTAGGTAGGTGCTATGGTATTCCAGGTGGTTGCTAAGGGGTTGCTAGGCAGGTGCTATGGAATTCCAGGTGGTTACTTGGGTGTTGCTAGTGGGTTGCTATTACAGATGGTTGCTAGTGTTTTGCTAGGGGTTTGCTATGGTATTACAGGTGGTTGCTTGACTGTTCCCAGGTGGTTGCTATGGTAATCCAGATTGTCACTAGTGTGTTGCTAGATGGCTGCTATTGGGTCCCAGATGGTTGCTATGGTGTTGCTAGGTGGTTGCTATTATATTCCTGGTGGTTGCTAGCACGTTACTAGGTTGTTGCTATGGTATTCCAGGTGGTCACTAAGGTGTTGCAAGGTGGTTCCTACGTTATTCCCATTTGGTTGCTAGGGTGTTGCTAGGCGGCTGTTACTGGACCCCAGGAAGTTACTATGTTATCGCAGGTAGTTGCTAGGTTGTTGGTAGGCAGTTGCTAAGGAATCTCAGGTGGCTTCTACCATGTAAATTAATACCAGGAAAAAAAAAGCAGTTTGGAACGTTGCTACGCAACAACTGTAATTCCGATCTTTCCCAAAAGCACAAGCACAATATTCCCGTATAGGATTTACGATTTCTATAGTTGTACGTCAAAAAACGTGACCTCTGAATGAAGAACAGTAAGTTTTTCCAGGTGCTGTGCAGGTACTCTTAGGTTAAAAGAATACTTTTCCCATAATCCCCTCTTCTTGGCTGAATGACCAATCAGCGCTCACCTTGATCAGAATCTTCCGCTTGAGCTGATTGGGTGACGGAAGTCCGTCTGCAGAAATGTCCACTGCTTTAGTCAGGAGCATGTCAGCGAAGACCTTCTTAAAGTGCATCGCCATGTTCCTCTGCTGCACGATGCTGCAGTGGTCCTCGATGGAGAGGATTATGGGAAATCTAGAGGCAGAAAAACAATTCACTGAAA
>NC_069725.1:1980446-2017946 GCF_027358585.1 Pangasianodon hypophthalmus
TATCTGATCCACTGTTTATTGTCCTCCCGTGTATCAGATCGTTTCCTTTTCTAAATAAAACCCTTTAAATTCGAGATTTTTAAGTTTCTGTGTTAAAGTGTTTAAGAATACGAAAAGAGGGAACTAAATGAAAAAGCAGAGGGACGCAGGATAAACCGGGGAAAGATTCAAAACCTACAGAAGATTCTGAAAGGAAGATGCGAGGAGCAGAAGGTCGTCATGGCGATGAGACCAACGCACACTAGGCTTGTGTGATATAACGATATTATCGTCCTTACGTGATATCACATTGCCACGATGTCCAGAGACGTTACTTATCGTTCATTATAGGAGCTCTGCAATTTAACATCAGTCACAAAAATTCACCAAAAGTGCAGTCTTTCTTCCCAATAAAATGGGAGATGAGCCAAGTGACACGTGAACCCTGAATGATCTGGACAGATATTTTGAACGCAATATTAACAATATTAACAGAAGCTTCCTGGAAGCTCCGCCCCCTACCCCTCTTCTCATGCGCTCTCGCTTTCTGTCACGGTAAATGGAGAATGTTTTGAGTTCATTAATGGGAAATAAAATCTATCCGTGTATCTTCGACTTAGCTCACATTAAACAAGTATTTATTTAACATCAGCTTACTATAATCATTAGGAATGTCACCAAAACATTTCTGAAAAATGGTCAAAAAGGCTCAAAAATGGCCGGAAAAGGGGGAAAAAAAAGGATGATTTTGATGGAGAAAAATTAAACAGGTCTACAGTTTTTAAAAAGAATGTTAATGGTGATGATTAGAAAGTGATTAAATACGCTGTTTTTTCGATCAACAGTCAATCAGCAGACAAACTCTCAGCCATGTGAACAGTTATCTAATCAAGACCATCTTTAATATGTTTTTTTTTTAAACTGTTTACTGCTCATTACTGCAGAATCAATTACAAATCCACCATGCAGCTGAGTTTTCAGGAGTTCTGCACAGCTGATAATGTTATGCCTCCTGTACTCTCCTTCCACCTGAAATGGTGATGTTCATTTTCCTGTCTTTTTTTTGTTTATCAGGATATTTTAAAAAGGAAAACTGCGATGAGGGGAAAATCCATATCGTCTGACGCCTGATGCACGTGACTCGAAAGTCTAAGCAAGTAGATCTCGAGACAGAACTAAAAGAAGAGTTTAACATTTTTAAAGACGAATTCAAACATGAGAAGATATCAACCTGCAGCTCACGAGTGACTAAGCCATACAGACATAAAACACTCCCAGAACTGGAAACGTTGAGTACACAAGCTAAATCTGCCCTTCGGCAAACATTACAGGAACAGCGGAAATAAGATCATCGAGGATCATCGAGTCAGCAGGTCTGAGGCGACTTCACTACATCGTCATGGTAGTCTACACGAGCAGAAGACGCTGGTCAAGTGAAAACCTGTAAAATGATTTCCATCGTAGTTGTGAAGTAAAACCACTGTGTGACCAGGCCGCGTGTACTTCAGCAGAAATGACACCTCAGGCAGCTCAGCTCTCACCTTCATCCCACAAATCACCCAGAGCTCATTTCTTCACTGCAAACTCAACCATATTCTCTAACACCTCATCTTTCACTCTCTGTTTCTGTACCGTTTCTCAGGTGCACGGAAACAAGAACGTGTTTTAGATTCACCGTCATCGTCAGGACTTAACACGTTCCTTCGTTTGGTTGTTATTTCAAACCAACCTTCAGGATTTTTTTTGTTGTTTATCAAAGAGGAAAAACCTGCCTAATCAATAGTTTCATTACTGCTCATTAGTGGAGTGAAAGAGTGGAGTTACTGTGTTTTATTCCTCTTAAACAACAGCAATTATCTGCCAATAATTATCATTTATAATTATTAAAGAATGAATCATTGTACTTTGTATCCATTTACAGTTACATTTACGTTTGTCGAATGTTCCTGAAACAAGTTAGCAGCTCTAAACAATCGTTCCCTCACCATCTGCTCTTTTTTTTTCCTCTCTTGAAGTCACTAAGACAAAAAAAAAAAAAAAAAAAAAAAAAAGAAAAAGAAAAACACAGCTTTTTTACGTTACTGAGAAACTCTTCTGTCCTAAACCTGACTGACTGTTACAAAGTGCTGACACTGGAGACTCCTTCCATAAATGAACACATACATAAAAATTTCTCCTTTCAGAAAACGTCACCATACCAACCATTACACACGTGTTTTAATCCGTTTGCATGAAGCGTCTGCTGTACACGTCCCTGTGAACGAGCTGTTGCTATAGAAACGATAACGTATCAGAACGAGCGCGTTAATATAAACCTGCGCTACTGTCAGAGCTGCTGTTCAGGAAAATTAAATCAACACCTTCTGACCAATCAGAATCCAGAATTACAGAAAAGCTTTTTAGAGACCGTTCATATTGCTACGCCTTTTAGAAAATATTTTACTCCATGTAGCGAGCAAAAACACTGAACAGGAAGCCATCTGGGATTTTACGCAGCTCAAGGGTAACAAATCTAAAGATCAAGCGACAGGAAAACTCTACTGGGGCTAAATATATTTTAAAACATTAAATCTGGTGATTTTTGCTCCTAAATATATTTTAAATATATTTTAAAACATTAAAAACTGTGATTTTTGCTCCTAAAGCCAGCAGAAGAAGTTTATTAGAATAAAAGAAACTATGACTGAAGTTGACTGTGGTAGAGAAGACGCTCTAACAAGAAAGACTGTGACCACTGTGATTGACCAATCAGTGATCTGCATTTTTATAGCTCCGCCCCCATGCTCCCAGGACGCAAATTCTGCACTTACTCAGAAGTGAAAATACTCACAGAAAGTGGGAATGCTTACGTGTTATGGGAGGAAGAAATCCAGTAGTGCGACAGAGGATTGTTCATGTCCTCGGGACGCACGTGGGCCAGTGTGGAATCCCAGATGGAGTTCTCCTTGGAGAACAGGTAAGTGAGGAACTGAGAGAGAACGAGAAGACAGAGAGAGAGGACATGAAAACACGACAAAAAGAAATACTGAAAGGTTTTATTTCAAACTGGCGCAAAAGAGTGTGACAAAGATAAGAAGTGCACTGTGGACACTTCAGACTGGACTAAAACACAATACAGTATTTTATTCCTTAAAACTGATTTATTTATCTGCTTGTTTGTTTTACACAAATTTACTTACTTATTTACTTCATTATTTTTCTCTCTCATTATTTTCCTTTTTCTACTTAATTATTCACATTTATTTACTTACCTACTTATTTAAATATTAATATATTTACTTATTCTTGACTTATTTACATATTTTATTTTTATTTACTTGTTTACTTGCTTGCTTACTTTACATACCTATTATTCATATAATTTACTTCCTTTTTTTTTTTTTTACATATTTACTTATCTACCTTATCTACTTACATGTTTACTTATTAATATATTCATATATTTACTTACTCATTAATATTTTTACTTACTTATTTGCTTGATTATTATTTATATAACTTATGTAATTGTTTACATATTTACTTATTTACATATTAACATATTTACTTCTTGAATTATTCACCTACCTACTTATTTACTTAATTACTTGTTTACTTATTTATATAAATGACTTACTTCCTTTCTTATTTGCTTGCTCACTTGATTTATTGCCTCCATTTTAAACTTAATATTTATCCGTAAATGAAGCTCTAATTCTGTAAAACTACTTTTCAGGTGGAGGAAATTGTGGTTTTGTGAACATGACCAGTGGAGCTGTGCGGCTCTGATGGCGTACTGATGGATCCCACGAATGTCCTGGAACTACTTTCTTTTACTGTATTAAATAAAGTGTTGGAAGTTGATAAAACTCCATGAAAACAGCTTTGGGACGAATTAGACAGAATATTGTAGAATATCGTAAGTATTTTCTCGGACGCTGTGCTCGGGCTCTGATTCACAGGATTTAAAACTGAAATACTGACAATGAGCTTAAAAGTCAGAATGTCAGCTTTCATGTGAGGATAATTACGCATACATTTAATAAATCCCAAGCACCGTAACGAGTCTCAGCACTGACATCGGCTAGCTTTAGCATCAAACCTTATTTACATTTTAGCAGAGACACTAAGATTACCTTAGCTTAGCCTCCTAGCATGCTAGTCCGATTCAGACTGAAAGGGTTTGTGGAGGAAACATCAAAAGGCTGAGTGTACGACTGAAACGCTTGTGGTCCATCTTCAAAGCTTCCACACTGTTTACTACTACAGAGAGCTTTTAATACGTCTCTGAGATATTTAATACGCTTGCACTGCATCTATGATTGTAAATATAAAACGCTTGCATGATAGAACAATAATTAGAATTATTAAAAAGGTAAATATGCATTGTGCGTAGTAATGAAATGAAGCTCAGAATTGAGGTCAGCATTAGAGAACGAGAGAACCACAAAACCTCAGAGAAGAACATGGTGTGTGTCAGAAAGGTGCTGCAGAAAGAGCAAACTCCGAGCTGACCTAAATCAAACTCTCAGCAAAAGTATTCAAATCAAAACTCCGGATAAATTAACTGTAACTTATTAGACCTGGAAGAGACACATAATTTTTAAGTGATAAATATTTTATACTGTCAGCTACAGAATTATCATCAAACCTGGGTATTTGATTTTCTTAGAGTATTTTCTTAGTTCAATTAAATCATCATTTCAGTGTGAAAGTAAGCTAACTAACCACAATGGACCACTTTCTTTCCCAAGGGTGCCAATAATTCTGGAGCTGGCTACATATCATGTGTTCAAACAAGTGTGTTCATTAGGAGTGATCATAATGAAACAATAATGACGTCATGTGCTGCATATATCAAGATATCAAGCACAAGAATCTGTTTTTATTTAATATTTTTATGACACAAACGTTCAATTAATTAATTAACTGAACATTTGCCTTAAAAAACAACTTAAAAATACATAAATAAATTACATGATTTACTTCAGAAAAGCATAAATAAGCAAATAAAGACAGAACAGATAGATAGATAGATAGATAGATAGATAGAGCATGTTACCTGTTAAAAATATAAACTAATACATTAAATAAATAAATAAATAAATAAGGCATCAAGCACAAGAATCCGGTCCCTAAATTAAATCATAATTTCAGTACTTAACTTAGCAAAAACATTTCCAGTAGAGTTTTGCTAAAATCAACCAAAACTAAAGTCTGTGTCCACGTTTTAGCCCAAAGTTACTTTTTTTTTTTTTTTTGGCTTAAAATTCATTGGAAGGAAACCTGTCTGGTGAGCCTCAGTAAAAAATATGATCAAGATTCACTCGTTTTCACAAAAATAAACCGCAAAATCACCGCAATGTCGAATCACAACACTCAGATCTGCAATATTTAAAAATCATCACATTACATTAAATCGGCAAAGAAATGTCAAAACAGGATTCAAATGAGGTGTTTCTTTGTACTAAATCTGAATGACCCGACGTATGAGTGTGTGTGTGTGTGTGTGTGTGTGCACGTGCATGTTACCTCATCCTGATAAAAGTAAGGCTGCTCAATCTCCCTCAGTGGATCCTTCAGGTAATGAAACATAAACTCCTGAACCTTGTTATTGTCTGTAGCCCAGAGCTCCTGAAAATACACACACACACACACACACATACATCATGAACCATATCAAACACTTCTACAGTGTTAAGATTAGAAGTGCGATATTAGACATTCACACTTCATGTTTTTCTCAAACACATGTTTTATGTGTAATCCTATTAAATGTGGCTGCAAGACGAGCAGAATGTGACCAATTTTAAAAAGTTCAGTCATAGGGTTAGCTTCAAAAAGTTAAAAAAAATTTAAAAAATAATAGAAAAAAAAACAAGTTTAACATTTCAGAGAAACAACGAGTTACGTCAAGCGCTAGTTTCATCTCCCGTCCACTCAAATCACACGTTTACGGACAAACAAAAAAACAAACATGGAGGACAAAGTGATGGTGGTGTTAGTTTTAATTTACGATATGTTGAGTTGACAATATTCCAACGTTGCGATGTAACTGAAAATAACAGCGCACGTGTGTTTGGGATGTAATGAACGTGTACGCGATGCAACGTCTCACTTTAACTGTAACTTCATACAGTCAAGTCACACAAGGAGCTCAAACTCTCTCCATTTTCTGCCTCCTAAATCAGAGAGCAAGTTAGCCAACATTAGCTAGGACTGGTTGTTATGGTTACAGCAATAACATCACGAAAGGCACTATGGCTAGCAATTTTACTTAAAAACAAAAACAATGGAAACACAACATGAGCTACAACAGTGTCGTTGTTGTTGTGGTAGTGTTTAACACTGTTTAAAAACAAACACAAATAAATTAATCAAAAATGTTTGTTTCTTTAAAATACCAGCAAATTTAGAGTGATATATTTTTTTTTATATTATAAATGACTTGGTCTAGACTAAACTCGCTGATTGGTCAGAAGGTGTTGATTAATTTTCTAGAGCAGCAGCTCTGACGGTAGCGCAGGTTTATATTAATGCGCTCGTTCTAATACTTCTATCGTTTCTATAGCAACAGTTCACTCACAGTGACTCATACAGCGAACGCTCCACCTGATGATAAACAGATTTTAAAAATGTATGTAACTGATGATATGGTGAAGTTTTCTGGGAGGAGAAATGTGTTTATTTAACATTTATGGAAGGAGTCTCCAGTGTCAGCGTTTTGTAAGAGTCAGAGGAAAAGCTGTAACTAAGTTTTCTGACATCTTCACGACAAAGGAATTTTTTTTAACTTGAAGAGAGAGGAAAAAAAAGAGAGGCTGGTGAGGGAACGATTATTTATAGCTGCTATGACCTAAGTGCGAACAGGAACTAACTTGTTTTACGGATGTTTCATAACATTAAATGTAACTATAAACATTAAATCTAAAGTACGCCGTGTCAAGCTTTAATAATGACACAAACTGGTGTGGTATTAAAGGTTTCAATTTTCTCACAGTTTCTAGACGAACGCTTTAGACTGATTTGCATCTACAAGCCACATTTTTCAGTCTGTGAAACACAATGTAACATTTTCAGATTGACCCAATAGATAACGGTAATCTTGAGAAAACCACTGTTAATCAGAGCAAACCAGAGAAACATCGTCTCACCTTCTGACACTCGATTAGAAAGTGCTGGAAATCCTCCAGTGTGATCCTCTGCTCGGGTCTCTCGATAAAGCTGCAAACAACACCGGAACAAGTCACGAAAAAATGAGAGATTACAACAGAGAGCGATTAAAAAGAGGGGTAAAAAGAGAGAGAGTACCTTTGAAGGAAGGGAATATCCATCTGCAAGGGAGCGACAGAGAGAGAGAGAGAGAGAGAGAGAGAGAGAGAGAGAGAAAGAGAGAAAGTCAGGATTAAGCTAACAACAGGATTAACAAGCTAACTAGTAATACTGAATTAAACACAGCACTAGGGATGCACTGATACGGATATTGGTGTTGAGTATAATGCGATGTTGTGCTCATTTACTTGTAAAATAAATGCTCTGAAACCAAAATCTGATACTACGTGACATAATCCTAATGAATAAACAGCGATTTGGATGCTTTTTCCCGATTAATGATGGAAAGCTGAGTGGAAAGTGCGCTCTGTAAAAAATACCAAAAGGAAAATATCCTACAGTACAAGTCATGAAACACTGCAAACATTAAACTTAGCATGACGAGTTCATCTCTAGCAGCAAACACGGCTTAAGCGAGAAAAAACATGTCGAAGTTAGAGAAAATAACATTTAACATTCCAGTGTGCTGTTCTTGACAATCAGCCGCAATCGGTCATCTGCAACGAGGGATTCTGATGCGATGCAAACACAAAGCTGTACAGAAGCGCTCTTCTGATATACATCCCTACTCAACTAGCTACTAATCACGCTTTGTTTTTAAATCAACTCTGTAATGTTACACAAAATGGGTCTAGTAGTGCAAGTGCATAAACTCTTGCATTTAAACAGGAGAAGCATAAACACAACTAAATACAGCTGAGACTAGAAGTTCAGTGTTTCTCAGTTTTTCACAACTCCACACATTACACGTTACTATACATTTATTTTGGCGAGTTAATTACAGCACCTACTTTGTTCGCATCAGATTATTTCAGCTTTAATTCACTACATCAGAATTCCAGTTGGTCAAACACTCACATACACTAAGTTGACTGTCTCTTTAAACAGTCTGGAAGATTCCAGAAATTGACTTTTAGAAGCTTCTGGTTGGCCAACCGTCATAATTAGGAGTTAATTAGGATGATGCCTGTGGCTGTATTTAGAGACAGTCAATTTTGCCCTTGATAACATGGGAAAATCCAAGCAACTCAGCCAAGACCTCAGGGGAAAAAAGTATGGACCTCCACAAGTCCAGCTCCTCCCAAACAACTGAAGTTACCACAGACATCTTTACAAACAATTTTATGCAAATATAACAATCTTGGGAGCACACAGACACTGAATCGCTCAGGAAAGAGGCACAAATGAACTCCCAGGGATGAAGAAACTGAATCCCAAGACAACAGCAAAGGAAGTGGTGAAGGAGTTGGAGGCATCAGGTTCCAAAGTGTGTACATCCACCATTAACAGAGTCCTACATCACCATGGCCTGAGAAGCTGTCAAACAACAAAGCACCACCTACTCCAAGACCGGCGTAAAAAAGGCAGATTGACGTGTGCAGGTGATCAGCAGCCTGTTGGAGGAGTGTTCTCTGGTCAGATGAAACAAAAACTGAACTGAATAATGATCTGTGCAGTGTATTGGAGGAAAAAGGGTGAGGTTTGTAATCGGAAGTGTGAAGCATGGGGGTGGCAGCATCATGTTGTTGAGGTGTTTTGCTGGAAAAGGGACTGGTGCATTTCAGAAAATAGATGGCATCATGAGGAAGGAGGATTGATTATCTAGAAATGCTGAAGCATCACCTCAAGACATCAGATAGAAAGTTCAAACCTGGTCACAACTGAGACTTCCAGCAGGACAATGATCCTAAACAAACCTCCAAAGTTCTAACAAAATGGCTTAAAAACAACAAAGTGGAAGTGTTGGAGAGGCATCACAAAACCCTGAATCCGAATCCCAGAGCAAGTTTGTGGACTGAAGCGAAAAGAAGAGTCTGAGCGAGGAGGCCCACAAACCTGACTGAGTTACACCAGTTCTGTCAGGAGGAACGAGCAGAAGTTCCAGTGAGGTATCGTGAGAAGCTTGAGGAAGGCTACAACAAGAGTTTCATTAAAGTTCAAGCAATTAAAGGCAACAACACTAATTACTAACAAAGTGGATGAAAAGTCTGAGCCACTGAAAACCTGATACCGTAAATAAAAGCTGAAATAAACCCGTCTCTTAGCTGGTATGGAAATAAAGTAGATACCTGATTTGACTTTACACAGGAAATGTACAGTAACATGACACGTGTGGAGTTCTGAAAAACTGAGATTGAATATCTTTAGTAACATATTTTAATACTCAGTAAGTTGCTCGTTTCAGTATCAGTATCAGTACGCATACCGACAAGTAGCGGAAAAAAAAAAAAAAAATCAGGCTGCTATCAATGGATCCCTGCAGCGCTTAAACCCGAAATACACCGGACTGGATGATTAATGACAAACACGAGACATAAAACATGAGACGTTAAAAAGCTAGTGCACTCGTTAGGCGCCCTATATAGAGCAAGTGAATCTGATCAATGTGAGCAAATAATCATATAATACGCCTGACACACGGCAATGATTAAATCATGAAAGATAAACACACACACACACACACACACACACAGGGGGTGCTCATGGGATTGAATTGTTTAGTCACTGGACAT
This sequence comes from Pangasianodon hypophthalmus, assembly GCF_027358585.1. Classification (NCBI taxonomy): domain Eukaryota; kingdom Metazoa; phylum Chordata; class Actinopteri; order Siluriformes; family Pangasiidae; genus Pangasianodon; species Pangasianodon hypophthalmus. The sequence continues at coordinate 1,990,250 of NC_069725.1, forward strand.
AGAGGTCATCTCAGTGTGTGTGTGTGTTTTTCAGGACAGGCTAATGGCTTTCAGCAGAGGGATGTTGAGGCTTTTTAAGGGGCCCAGTATTGATTCAGTGGTCATTTGAGAACACACACACACACACACACACACACACACACATACACATACACACATACACACATACACATACACACACACACACACACACACAGGGTGATATGGTTCAGACAGAGATCAGCTGGAGAGGGTTTCAGTTATGGGGGTTGAACCTGATTATCTTACCATTACCCCTCCCTACCTCACACACACACACACACACACACACACCACTTACAGATTTCTGTGCGTCGAACATTAGGCTACGGTACAGCTGCGCAAACTGACTATACGAGACGTCGCCGCTCCTCAACTCGCCGTCCTGAAACACAACACAATCAATCAATGATAATAATAATAATAAGAAGAAGAAGAAGAAGAATAAGGCTACACAAAAATTGTGCAAATATACAAGTATTTAACCAGTTAATATTTATAAAGAAATTTCTTTAACATTGTACATTTTAAGTGTGTGCTCCTTCCCGTGAACACATTTCGGAATTTAATAAAGACGACTCTTATAAACACACTAAAATAAACTATAAACTAAAATAAACACACCTTATTTTAGCATTATGATTTAAATGATAAACGCGTATAGACCGAAATGTGAAAATCTAACAAATATAACTGAACTGTTTCTTGAACTGAGAAGTGCTTGGAACAATCTAGATCAGAAAAAGAGCTTTGTGTTTTCTCAGTAACGTGACAAGCTGTGGTTTTTTCTTATTATTAACCTCGAGAGAGAAAAAAAAAAAACAGAGGCTGGTGAGAGAACGACTGTTTATAGCTGCTATAACGCAAGTGAGAACAGGAACTAACTTGTAACTCAACAATAAATGTAACTATAAATGGATAAAAGTATGATGTGTCATGCTGTAATAAATAGAAATTTCAATTGTTGGCAAAACTGCTGTTGTGTAAGAGGAATAAAACACTTCAGGGTGTGCTGTTACTGGAAACTAATCAACTCCAAGGTGCTGACAGTGAATCCACATCATCATGCCACACCATCACTCGACATTACATTACCGTGTTTGTGTGTGTGTTTGTGTGTGTGTGTGTGCGTGCTTGTGCATTGTAGCGGTTTTACCGGAAGCTTCTCTCGTAGAAACTTCATGTTAGGGACTCGGTAGTTGACTTGGCTCAGCATGCTTTTCAGATCCTTACAGGAAATTCTAAAAATAAATAATAAAAAAGATATTAAATTAATTTCTTTACTCCACATGGGGAATACGTCACTACTAAACATTCTAAAAACTAAAATTTATAGACTGAACACACACACACACAGCTATACACACAGACATGGATGTTCAAATGATTACACAGACACTGCCAATAAAAAAAATATTCTTTCTTAAATTGAAAATAACATGGTATAAATACAGAATAAATATATAAAAATTAAAAAAAATACTGAAATATTCCAGTCTAAAAAAATAAAATTATAAACTTGACTATGGATATGATTACAGACACTACTTTTAAAAATATAAGTATATTTTTTATTTAAAACAGTAATTAAAAATTATAGCAAATAGACTATATAAAATCTTAAAAAAAACTGCTAATAAAAATTAAAAATCATAAAAAAAAAAAAACTGTAGACAAATATTGTAAATATACTATATAATACATATTTATATAAAAAGAACAGCTAAATACTCTAGTCTAAGAAAAGAAAATTATAAACTTGGCTATAGATATGTTTACACAGATCCTACTTATACTTTTTTAATTAAAAACTTTAGTCAAATTTTCTAAATAGACAATATTATCTAACAAAATACAAAACAAACGTGGCTATAGATTCGGACATACATGCTCACATGATTACAGAGACACTGGCAATTAAAAACCACATTTTCTTGATAGATAAATATTCTAAATATGCCATATTGCATATATTGATAGTTTACAAAAATACATTATAGACTTGCTTGTGATTTTGTTCATACTGCTGACAACAACACTTCTTACATATTTAGTTCTATAAAAAAAATACAATTTAAATTTTAAAACAGATAGTTATACACAATATAGTGGAATGCTTTTTCATTTAAAGTGCATTTAAATAAAAAATTCTACATTTCTGTCTTAAATTCAGATCATACATATTTAAAGCCAAAGCTAAATAAAATAATTTAAATAATTTTATATTTCTCTATTTGATTCCTGTCTTCTTACTACTTCGAGCTATTTGAAAGAAAGAAAAGGGAAAGAAAAAAAAAAAAAACCAGAGTTCATTCTGTTCAGTTGATTCTTACTATATCACAATACCACCACACACACACACACACACACACACACACACACACACACACACACAAAGAAACAAAGAGGCAGCGGACACCACATGTGTTTATTGATATTAAACCAGGAAGACCAAGACAAACTGAACCCCCTGAGGACCAGTCCTGCGACGCTCTTCCTTTCTTCCTGCCTTCCTTTCTTTCCTCTCCGGCTGTGTTGTTGTGCTGATGAGCGAGAGGAAGGTGCATGCTCGTTTCTCTAAGCCTTACTTCCTGTCGCAGGATGTGTAGCGGCTCGAGGCCTCCAGCTGAGAGTCTACGCTCTACCTCTTTCCCTCTGACAGGTCTGAGTGTGTGTGTGTGTGTGTGTGTGTGTGTGTGCAGACGAAACTGATAAGGCCTCAGCATCGAGTCAGCAAGTTTACCTCCTTGCAGTGTGACAGCTTGACAAAAAAAATAAATAAAAAAAACTGCTTTATGAAGACAGGAAACATAAAACATCTTCCGCACACACGCACGCCTGAAATCGGCCCGTTAATGACTTTATATCACGACCACAGAAAATACTCACTTCTGTTATTTTCATAAACATAGAAATAACAGTACTAAATCAGTGCTGCTACTGTACTGAAAAACTTGTTGAAAGGTAACCATGACAACAGTTATAATACACAGTATATTTATATCTCGGTAATCATTAACCTTCATCGTGTAAATATGTTCATGGTGGCACTAAAGCATTAATTATGCAGAAGCGAAATAATTTAGCCCAAGCTAACATCCTATATACGCAACCATGAGGAGAAATGAGCTGTATAATTGTAGCCCAAGTAAATAAAAAAAAAAACTACAAAGTTATACACTGATGTTAGAACGTTTCATTATTAGAGGTCAAAGGATCATATTACACACCACGCCACACCATGAGTGCCACAGTGCCACAAAAAGGAAAACTATAAGATTAGCTTTAAAAATTCCTACTAGATGTACAAAAGTTTCGTTAAGACTGACGTTATTCGTATTCGCGTGTAAACTGATAAACCCCAGTGACCCATATATTACCAAGCACATTTACATTTAGCTACACCCACAAAACTCCATAAAAGGAGAAAAAAAAATCTTCCAGTAATGCAGCTCAGCCACTGCCGCGCGTCAGCTACCACAAACACACACTACCACCTCCTCCTCTTCTTATAGAGCGCCATTACTTTTGTCCTGATTAAACAGCTAGGTTTATTTGTGTTCATTTATGGCTGTGTTTTGCAACAGCTTTCTTTAAAGTCATTAATATAAGATGACTGAAATAAATAAGTGATTTAATCGTGACAGTGAAACGTGTATAAAATATAAAATCGCAGTAACTCATCGACAATTCTACGATCCGAAGCCGATTAATCGAAGTTCATATTAGTGACTTTCCTTATACGGAAATTTACACAAACTCAGGAGCAAAAACTAGGGTAAAAAAAAGCAAAGTTTTTCCACAGTGGATTTTTATGAACAAAACAATGGCTGCGTAAAAACAACAATGGCTGCTCCTGTGAACAATTTACGAATAAATTTGTTGGTATCCAGATTGACAAATGAGACCCGATGTTTGAAAGGAAAGAGGCAAGAAAATTAAAGAATTTATATATTTTAAAAGCATTATTTTAAATTTTAGACTTTTTCCCCAGATATTTTGGCTAAATACACTTTTACTGTACTATAGTTGCTTGTTTTACTCATTATCATTCTGAAAACCATGATCATAATTAAAATATGAAAAAGCCGGCCAGACAACATCCTTCGATCTAATGCTAACTGTCTTCTTGTTTCCCTGAGGAAAATTTTCCTTCGGATGCTGAGAGTCACTAAGAAACGATCGTTCTCTCTGGATATAAATGCAGAACTACTGACTCAACGTTATTTTAATATGGAATTTAACGTGCTGAAGGAATATTTCCTCTGCTTTACTCAAGATAAGTTCTCATACAGTGTCTAGTGATGAGTGATACATGATGTTAGCCATGTGTAATTTAACCGCATACACACACACACACACACACACACATTACCAGCAGTTTCTTAATAATGCATCAAAACACATGGGGGTGAAATTTGTGCTTATGTTTCAAGAAACATAATCAAGACCCAGGAGATTGAACCATATGTCACTCAGAAGGGGATTAAATAAAAGTTATGAATTATGAATAAACTGAGACAGCACTTCAGAGATGAGAGAGAGAGAGTGTGTGTGTGTGTGTGTGTGTGTGTGTGTGTGTGTGTGTGTGTGTGTGTGTGTGTGTGCGCGCGTGTGTGTGTGATGTTACCGTGTAAGGCTCTTGGTGTGAGACGGAATGAAGAAAATGAGCAGGAGAGAAGAGATCGCCAGTTTAGCCATAAATATAGCCCAAACATCGTTTAATGGCTTTCCAGGCAATAAAGAAACGCCTGATTTATTCTGGTCGACTAAAACACGCTCAGATAAATAAATCTATAATATAATCCAAATATTCTTTAGCTCTAAAAGCACCGGACTTAATAATTCAGCAGCTGTAGAACTTACTTGTCTTCTTTGTTGCGATCGACAGCATAAAACTGCTTCCTTAACCACCTGAAGGAAAAAAGAAAGAAAATACGATTAGGAATTATATTGGCTTCCTTGCACAAAAAAGTCTTAAAAAAGAATTCTTAAATATAAGGTCAGCTATTAAATCATACCGTGGGCTATCAATTAAATTTATTTCTGCTTTGTTATTTTTTTTGTTCTCCTTCATTTTGTTTTGATTTTGAAACCAGGAAGTAAAACATTCCAGGATAAAAATCAGAGATTTCCACAATTACAGTCCCGGAATTAACATTAAAGGAAACGGTTTCAGTTGCTCCCTTTTAGCTCAAGTGCGGTTGTCTTTAGTTTTGCGCTGGTGCGTCGAGGCTAATGTAGCGAACAAGTAAATGAACCAGTTTAGTATCAAAGAAACATATCACACACTCGCCTCAAAAGTACTCGTGAATTTATATTTATTAAAAATAAATATAAATACACAAATTCACTTCTAACGTATAGCTCCGCCTTCAAAATTTAGGCCACGCCTCCTATACGTGTTGATGGTTCGTGTCAATTCAACACTAAAGAAGCAAACGTCAAACGTAAACGTCCTTATTTACTGACTAAGTCTTGGTAAAATCTCACTATTGGCTGAAATAACTCCTTTCAAAAGTCAAAGGTCAGTGGGTAGTACAGACCGTTCTATCTGTAGAGGCGTGGGGGAGCGCAGAGTGTCAGCCACCAGCCAGTTCAGACCCGTCACCCACATGGACATCTCCTCGTCTGACGTGGCTAAAACAAACACACACACACACACACACAAGTTAAGCACAGTGTCTATGTGCATGAGCATGTCTACAGTAACACATTCACTGCTAATTATTTGCTGTATGCCTGAAGCTGTGGTGTATGTGTGTGGACATGTTTTTATATCCCGGAGAGAACCAAACGTCCCCACAAGGACAGGAATATCCGACAGTTTTGATCTTGCAGGAAAATGGCTTGAGAAAAAAAGATTAGATTCAGGTGTAGAATAGGATTAATTAATTAGCAATATTAATAATTACGTCAATGGAAAGTCTTCACAAGGATAGTAAAACAAACGTGTGTGTGTGTGTGTGTGTGTGTGTGTGTTGTATTATGTGTGCCTACCTGCCAGACTGAGGGATTTGAGGCGGAACTCGGTGCCATAGAGAATGACGAAGCAGTGTGCCTGGTCAGGCCTGACGGCCGAGTCCTCCACATAACGCTCGAAATCCCGAGACTTCTGTCCCGTCCGGATCTCCTTAATCTCCCGAATATCAACTGTACAGGACAAGAAAAAAAAAAAAAAACACTGGTTAAACACCTAACATTAACTAGCTACAAGAACTTGTTATTTTTATTTATTTAAATCTCTATCCGCCTACTGAGTCTGAGAAATAAAACACTTAGAGATGTGCTGTTATAGGAAAATAATCAACAGTCATGATACCAAGAAACTCCTCTGCTCTGAAGATATCGGAAGACTTTACCTCTGACAGTTACAAAGTGTTGATGTTACATAAACATCTCCTTACATATATGAATGATTAAACGCAATATTTTTAAAAAATCTGTACATGTACCGCATCCATCACACAAGTCCCTTTCAATGAGCTGTTACTATAGAAACGCTAATGTATTAGAACAAGCGCATTAATATAAATCACCCACAACCCCGTGCACTATTGTCGTAAAAGAACATGGTCTGTTGTGTGTTATTCCACTTACACTGCAGCAATTTGCCAATGAATACAATGTTTAATTTATTAATGAATTACACTTCGCTTATTTTAAAGGTTTATAGTTTGAATTAATGTTGTGGAACATCTGAGAGACAAGTTAGTTCCTGTTCTCATTTACAGTGAAGCTGTGATAAACAGTCATTCTCTCTCTCTTTCTCTCTCTCTCTCTCTCTCTCTCTCTCTCTCTCTCTCTCTCTCTCTCAAGATTAGATCTCTCTGTCAATAAAAAAACACAGGCTGTCATTTTACCGAGAAACCAGAAAGCGTAAACTCATCTGTCCTGAAGACTTTCTGATGCTGGGAAACTTCACAAAGCACCACGAATGTTACAAAGCGCTTACAACCCGAGACTCCTTCTATAACATAAATGTATCCTAACAAAAACATCATCACATCAACGATTATACATTTTAATTGCTAAACAACACGTTTTTGTGAACCTGTTTATTGTTAGTCTAATTATGTGGCACGCCCACTATACAACTCCCTGTGTATGAGCTGTTACTATAGAAACAATAACGTATTCAAACATGCGCATTAATATAAACTTATCGTTCATGTCACAGCCGGAACGACTGTCCTAATGTCCTGCTGTCACACGAAAACAATCCACACTCTCTGACCAATCAGATTCAAGCATTCAGATGCTCTGTGATATAAAGAAAAGTAATCAACAGCAATCAGAAGAAACAGTTCAGAGGTTCTGTGGAGTAAACAATGAGACATGGCTAAAATGCTCGAGGGAAATAAAAATTAAGAATCAGTCAAAGCTTGTGTGAAGTTTGTTCCAGGAACGAAAACGTCATTCTCACATTGTGTTAAGAACACCAGGACATTCTGAACCGACACACACCAAATACACTCTCCGGTCCACTTCACTATGTTCCAGTGAAAGAACTGATAAGCCACATGAACCAGAATGAATAAGAAAGAACTTTTAAGAAACGTTAGCACACACACACACACACACACAGTGTACTGTTTTGTTATGCATTTCTAAAATATTCTAGATAAAAGTCAGTTGTCTAGAAGAAATTCTTAAGCCACCGCAAAGCTAGGCACTAATATAACACAGCTAATGCTAGTCAGATAGCTAACATAAGATTGTGAACACCTATGACTACTACAAAAAAGTTAGCTAGCTACCATGACCTAACCAGACAGGATTTCTTACAGAAAATATTAAGATATGTTCATAAAGTTCGGTTATAATACTAGCTAACAAACATTACGCTTATGATCTTCACGGATTAAAGGCTAATGATCTGGCTAACCTCAGCTTGCCTGACAGGATTTCTAAGCCACATTCCTAAACATCATTCTTCACTGTGAATATTAACTAACTGGCTAACATAATTTAAAATGTTCTTATTTTTCACTCCTAATACTAGCTACCCAGCTACCATGAGCTAACATCATTATTCTGCATTATTCTGTTAATGCTAGGTAGCTGGTTAGCATGATCAAACCTGATATTTCAGACAGGATTTTTTAGCCATAATTAAGTATTTACTTAGCCTTCGCTGGCAACGCTAGGCAGTATTTACTTAATATTTACTTAATGCTAGCCGGGATAACTGGAGAGGCATTCTTACAAGATTTTTAAAACGTCTTCATAATCATCACTAATAATGCTAGCTAGCTGGCTAACAGACATGAGCTAACTTGACAGGATTTTTAAGCCATATTTTTAGTAATGAAGTTCTTAATCTTCATTACTAACTCTAGCTAGGTGGTTAGCATAAGCTAAGATTACAGAATATTCATGGATATCATTACTCATCACTGCTAATGCTAGCTACTTGGCCTGACAGGATTTTTGTAGTATTCACAGATGTTCATTAACTCATTTGACAGGATTTCTGACAAGATGTTTACGCTATATTCATACATTTTTTTTAATCTTCACTGGTGGTTAACATAAGCTAGGATTACAGGATTTCTAAGCCATATTCATTGTTATAATTTTTAATCACTGCTAACACTAGCAAGCTGGCTAACATAGGATTTTTGCAATATTCATAGATGCTCATAAGCTTAACTCCTAGGCTAGCTAGCTGATGAGATAACCTAAGGACTTCTAAGCCATATTCATCAATGTCTATTATTCACTGCTAATACTAGCTAACTTCTCAGGTTTCTGACAGGGATTTTTAAACCATTTTTATAACTGTTCCTTATCTACAAATTCCTATCTCCTGTGCTACCTAGATAGCTAACCACACAGGATTTCCTACAAGATTTTAAGGCATGTTCATAATCATCACTAATAATGCTAGTTTGCTAATAAACAAGTTAAATTGAGAGGACCTTTAAGCCATATTCATGTTCTTAAACGTCAGTGCTAACACTAGAAAGATGGCTAGCATAAGCTAACCTGACAATATTTTTGTAGTATTCGTAGATGTTCATAAGCTTATCTCCTATGCTAGCTAACTAGCTTTTTTGCAGTCATAACCTAACATGACCTGCTAGAATTTCTGACAGGAATTTTAAGCCATGTTCACTGCTAATGCTAGCTAGCTGGCCAAAATGAGCTAACCTGACAGAATTTTAAAGCCATATTCATTGACATTATTATTATTATTCAGTGATAATGCTAGTCAGCTGGATAATATTACAAAAATCAAGTTTGCTTATATTTATTGCTGCTCATAAGCTTAACTCCAAGGCTAGCTAGCTAACATGAGATAACCTGACAGGATTTCTAACCAATATTCATAGGTGGCTTAAACGTCTATTTTCACTGCTGATGCTAGCAAATATGAGCTAAATGATAGGTTTTCAGGAAATTTTAGCCATATTTCTCCAAGAAAGTTCTCAACCTTCACTGCTAACGGTGGCTGGCTGGCTAGTAAAAGCTAACCTGACAGGGCTTTATGGGGTATTCATAGCTATTCACAATCTTATCTCCTATGCTAGCTAGACAGGATTTCTGACAGGAAACAGCTAATGTTAGTTGGTTAATACGAGAAAACCTTGTGATATTTCCAAGCCATATTCATAGACACCAATATTCTTCATTGCTAATGCTAACTAGTTGTCTAACAGGCGCTAACTTGACAGGATTTCTGACAGGAATTTTTAGCCACACTTATAAATGTTCTTCAACCTCACTGCTAACAGTGGCTACATGGCTAGCATTTTCTGACAGGATTTTTATAGCATTTATAGATGTTCATAAACTTATCTCTAATGCTAGCTGGCTAACAGGAGGTCTTTTGACAGGATTTAAAAAAGGACAGTAACAATAAAATAAAATATTTCTTTTAAATCCAGTAATTGTCAGAACGGTGCTGGAGAGAACAGGAGAGTGTGTGTGTGTGTGTGTGTGTGTTCACTGCTCAGGGCTGAGGTGTTAACACACATCTGGCAGCGAAAGGGCCTCACACACACAGCCTGCCTTTCAGCAAGCGTCCCAGGATAGAAGCACATCATCTAGAGGAGGCCACAAGTGTGTGTGTGTGTGTGTGTGTGTGTGTGTGTGTGTGTGTGTGTGTGCGCACGTGTGTGTGCGCACGTGTGTGTGTACACTGAGGGTGTGTGAGAGCACGTATCACAAAGGGGTTCTGTCTGAATACGGGTGGGCAGGCCTCATATAGAAAAGCAGTTTAACTTGAGAACCGTGACCTGATCTGACTGCGAATGTGTGTGAGTGAGTGTGTGTGTGTGTGTGTATGTGTGTGTGTGTGTGTGTGTGTGTGTGTGTGTGTGTGTGTGTGTGTGTGTGCGCGTGCACACACACCCTAATGCTGACTGGCTGTAACTTAAACTCAAGGCTTTTATGGTTTAAAGATGGCCGCTAGACATGCGCCAATAGAAAATGTTCATATCATAATAATTTTTCTTACATTTTATAATGATTTACGATATAATTTTTTTTCTGCATCACATTTAAAGGAAATCTATTTAATTTTTAAATTAAATCCAGTTCATATTTTATCATTAATTTTTCATCATTTAATCCTGTCAAAATAGAGCGTTACCATAACAACCGTGTGTTTTCTTAATTTCTTATATTACGTTAGTTGAGCGAGGTGGGTTAGCACAGAGGGTACTATGTTATCCTCAATGTGATTGGTTCAAGTTGTGACATCACTACCTGTGCTTATGATTAACATAGCCACGCCCCCGGAATCAGAAGTACTGAGGAATCCTGTGTTTTGAAAGGAAAAAATGTGAATTTTGCGACGTGTTAATGTGTTGAAGGCTGTTGGATAAAACTTTTCATATCAAACTGCAAATGGGAGAAAGAGTGTCGTTTCTTTCTCACTCCTCCTTCCACCTGCCGCTCTAACCACACTTCCTGTGCTTCAACACCTCCAACCGCAGAGCTGCGTGTGTGTGTGTTCGAGAAAGATATCATCATCATAGCTAAGGAAAGACTCTTCCATAGAAACATACAAATATATTGAAAAAAAGAGCGAGATCAATTGATACACACACACCTCACAAACACAAACACCTCTCACACACCTCACAAACACAAACACCTCACACAACCCCAGCAGATATAAACCAAAACTGGCATCATGGTGGGCCAGCAAACCTGAGATGAAGACGGTGAGTGTGTGTGTGTGTGTGCGTGCAGACTGTTTCTTAAAGGAGCAAAATTTAAAAAACGAGGCGGTTTTTGTAGAAATGTCAAGGATTTTCCAGAATTCTCACATTCACATGGAAATCCAGTATGAGACACGGAAATCCCAGAATTCAAAATATGTTCCTAGCGCAAAATTTCATTTTCTCTAACATGCTGTTGCAAAATATTGTGTGTGTCTGGCTTTATCGAATAAGCAGGCTGAAATTTGTAAACAGGAAGTAGTTTCATATTTTATATTTCATACTTCACGACCACAATCATTTCCACCTGGTACAAACAGATTTTAAATGGAAACTCGTATTATTCCTCATATACGGAAGAAAACCACTCTGTGTCACTCTGTTACAGGAAAATAATCAACAGCGGGGTGGTGTGATGAAGCAGAGTTACTGTTATCACTGTAACAGCATGTTTTAAAGTGTTTTATTCCTTTTACACCACAGCAATTTGCCCAAGATTACAATATTCACTTTACTCAGGAATGACACGACATACGTTTTATCCATTTAATGTTGTCATACATTAAAGCAAGTACGTTCCTGTTGTCACTTACGTTATAGCAGCTATAAACAGTCGTTCCCTCACCAGCCTCTCTTTTTTCTCTCTCTTGAAATCAGTAAGACAAAAAAAAAAAAAAAAAAAAAAAAAAAACACAGCTTGTCACGTTAGAGAGAAACCGCAAAAAGTGTAAACTCCTCTGTCCTGAAGATGTCGGAAAACTTAAAGTTACAGCTTTACTGTTACAAAGCACTGACACTGGAGACTCCTTCCAGAAATGTTACATAAACACATTTCTCCTTACAGATAACATCACTGTATCAGAGTTTATACGTTTTTCCTTCGATAAATAACGCTACACGCTTCCTAGTGACGGCAATTCCGGATCATTTCGGCGAGTCGGATTATTTGACTCAGTTCGCTAAAACTAAGAGTCGACTCTTTCAGGTTCCAAACGGCTCACTGCCACTTTGCTCTAAACAAATATTCTGACCAGTGATTGTTCTTCTTTGCCTAACTATGAATAAGGCAAATAGAATAAAAATGAAATCTTATTCTAATTAACAAAGTAACATTGCTTTGCCTTGCATTTTGTAAAATTTTACAAAAACATTAAACAAGAAGATTTATTTCCATTTATCCTGAAAATAGGAATATCCTGTTGGAGAACAGCTCGTGTGAGTCGACTCTCAACGTTCACCTAAAAGAGCTAGGTCAAAGAGCCAACTCGTTCGTGAACGACACATCACTAGCCTCTTCATGCCCGTCGTGACGTTGCAGCCAGACTGAGGCCGCGATGTTTTTATAAGCTAGCAAGATATTTACTGCATTAAACTGTAAGTCTGGTTATAGCACAAGTTTTTAGCCCTATGCTATGAACAAGATTTAGTGCAATCATGCGCCCCGTCGTCGTCGTATGCAGCCACGTGCATGCAGAATGTCGTGGCTTTGGTTTTCATTTCTGTACTTTAGAAAGCATATGAAGTGCAAATGAAATCTCAAAAGCATCAAAGAAACTGAAAGTCGTCGCTGTCAGCTGTGTTCAGGGCTGAGCAGAAAGTCAGCGACCGTTATATATCACATTACATGTGGGTTTAGGTACGGCATTTAGACACATGCACGCGCGCACACACACACACACACACACACACACACACACACACACATACACACACACACACACACATACACACACATACACACACACATACATACACACATACATACACACATACATACACACACACATACACACACACACACATACACACACATACACACACACATACACACACATACACACACACATACACACACTTCAGACTCATCCAATAAACAGGAAGGAAAAAGACTAAATCTGTTAATTTTCCTCATGGTTTTAAAATAAGTAGAAACGTGATGTCATTTTGATGTCATTCGAGTGTGTGATTTAGTCACACGAGGCTAAACTAGTAGCTTTAAACCTCCCTTACTTAGCATCATATCTCCAGCTTAAACTGAAGTGTAAAACTAAGCAAAACTAAACAGTAAACTAAAGTGTAAAACTAAACTAAAAACTAAAGTGTAAAGTTAAACTAAACAATAAGCAAAAGCTAAACAAAAGCATAAAATTAAGCATAAAATAAACATTACACTAAAAGGTAAAACTAAATTACACACTAAACTGTAAAATTAAACTACAACTTAAAGTGTAAACACTACTGTAAAACAAAACTAAAAACTAAACAAAAGTGTTACACTAAACAAATGTGTAAAACAAAACTAAGCTCACAAATAAAGAGTAAAACGCAACACTAAATAAACTAAACATTAAATGAAAGTGTGAAGCTAAAAGTGTAAAAGTGAACTAAATTATAATACTAAAGTGTAAAACTAAAGTAAAAACTGAAATGTATGCAGATGTGTTCAAGATGTCTTCCCCCCCACACACACAAACACACACACACACACACACACACACACACACACGATTTGACAGGCTTTAGTGAATTTTCAGAATCACCGTGGGTTTACATTTACACGGAATTTGTCATGGTGTACCGATGCTTAGTAATAACAGTAAAATACGAGAAATAAAAAATAATATTAATAAGGTAAACATTGTAAGGTAAGATAAGAAAGTCAAAGAGAGAAGAGGAAGTTATGAAATGAGAAGCATAAATATAAAGAAACGATAAAGCTATGAAAACTATGAGGATAAATATAAATATATAAAAATGTAGGGATATAAGAATAGAGACATTAAGTGTACAGTAGTGCAGGAAGTGGGCCAGTGCAAGTGCTGACAGTTTGAAGGTGCAGAAGGTGCAGTATGGCAGTGTGAGATGTGTGTGTTAATGTAACGCATATGAAACAGCAAGGTGGGGTTTTTCGTTGATGTAATGTGTAAGCTCTTAATAGCCATTAAGCTATTCACAGCTATTAATCTGTTTGTCGAGTGTGAATCAGAGTGAAATTTGGTTCGTTTGCTCTTTGGGTTGCTTTACTTTCACACTGCATAAAATTAAACAAACCAAAAGGCAAAAAAAAAAAAAAGCCTGAGCAGCGTATAGGGCTGAAATCATCCTCATCAAGATCTCGTCAACGTCAGAGACTGAAAAAAAGTTAATAAACATTTATCCAAGTGTATAAAAATCACAAAACCTGACCTGAGCGTAGTGATCATAGAGCCGTGAGTGAATAAATGATTAGATAATTATAGAAATAACTAGTTTCAAATAATTTGTGTCACATTCCGAGTTTATTTTCTCTTTTTGTTCGGAAAACGTGGCATTTCTGCGGCACTACAGCTCTGTCCTTTGGTTCAGTTTAGCAGCTCACGTGCACAGATGAGCCGATTCAGAGTCGAATCACTTTCTCACTGGAGTTTACGCTGAGACTCCCTCACTCTGACGCTCTCAGACCCGAGCGCGATCGCCCAAGCGTGTTCTGACCTGACTGAAGAACCACAGCGAGGGCGAGAACACACAAGGGTTCTGTTCAATCCAATCAGAAATTAGAAAAGATCATAATGAACAACCCTGGCACACAGTATTTAATCCTGGATTCTGTTTTTCTATTTCTGGATTTTTCGAAAAGCAGAAACATTATTAACTATTTAAACCAAAACTACTGACATTTTCACACCAACAAATCTTTATTTCTTGTCAGAACAGAAACGAATGCACTAAGAGCAGATGAATACATTTTAAAAAGGTAATTTTTAAATAAATAAAGTCTTCTCATCAGTGTATGTCTTTAAGCTGTGCTCAGTTTGATTGAAAAGTCTGAGAACGTGACGAGATAACTCTAAATACTCATTATGTTTAGTTAATTCTTGTCATCTCACTAATGTTGTGTAAATTTTAACTGATTTTTTTGGGCTCTAAATTAGTGAGAAAAAACAAAAAAGAACACCAGAGTGAGCAAATTTCCAAACACGCTGGCTAAAGAAAGTGTGAGGCTAATAACGCTTTTCCTGTCTCCTTTTCTTTCCTTATTGAAATCCACACACACACACACACACACACACACACACACACACCCTTCCTCCTCTCACAAAGCCACAGTGGACATTACAGAGGACACCATGTTTCTTTTTCCTTCTAAACCCTGCATTTGTCTGCTAACCATAGTGAAGATTAAAAAAAGTAATGCACTCATACTAAAGGGATAAACATATCTTTATTCGGGAGGAAACCGTTCTCTAACTAACACACACACACACACACACACACAGCTGCTGTCTGCGGGCCGACTGACCAGCCTGATCAGGGCAGCAGGAAACACAAAACTGCACAGTGCAGCTGAGGCCTTTCCTGTCTCTCTCTCTCTCACACACACACACACACACACACACACACACACTCACACACACACACACACACACACACACACACGCACTCTCATTCCCCAAAACCCAAGACCTCGAGGCTGCCCTGTTACAGGGCGTCCATACTGGTCAGGGCTTCCAGCTTCTCCTACGCATCACGCGTCCACCATATTGGAAAGGGCAAGCTTCACTCACACGCCAGTGCGAGTCTATGAAGCGCTGTGGCTCAGCCGTGCTAAAATAGACTGTAACTCACTTTATGTTCAACTTTATTACAGATTTCGTATTTCTGCCTCTCTCAGAGGACGCAAGTGTAAATATATACACACACTGTCAATATTTAGCTTGAGCCTATTTCCTAAAATTGGTCCACAAAGCAGCAGGATAACTTGTAGTGTTAAGGGAGATACTGATGGACATGAAAGATCTTAAACAGATATATGACCTGCTAACTGCTTGCTATAGAGACATTTACATCTACTACAGCACCCAATAAAAAAAACCTAAATTAATAATAAATTAATTACAATAAATCAGTGTAGAAATCCAAAGCAATTCTACTTCATATCAAGCTAACTATAAACTGCTTCCTAAAATCCTTCATAAAATAAAAAAAAAAAAACATATCGCCAGTGTTAAATCTGTAAAAAGCGATTCTTCGTTGCTCGTTTTGAGGTTTCAGTGACTCCTGAATTGAAATTCTGTTGAAAGTTTTGTAGAAATTCATATCAATGAGCTCAATCCGGAAGCTCGACCCGTCCAAGATGGCGGCTCTGTCGATGTGACTGATGAGAACCTTCGATTTTGTACACTCTTGCTAGTGCAAACATTGTACATGAACCGAAGATATCTGTAATGAGAAGCTGCCTGGACGCTACAAACCTCCTCCCCTTCCTGCTGTTTCATTCGTCTCATTCATTTTAGTGTGTTTTGGTTGCTGTTAGCAAACTTGAATGTGAAAATTCCTCATATTTTATTTGCTAGTCAGGATTAGCCGTGCTGAAACTTGCTGAATAACCATGAGATCAGAGAGCAGTGTGACCCGAGCGCTGATAGAGAAGTTAATCAGTACTCTCCTGAACACTCTGCCCAGAGTACCAAGCAGAAACACCACCATCTTCCCCTTTCTCTCTCTCACACACTCACACTCACACACACACACACACACACGTTCATGTGGATTTCTGCTAAAGGGAACTCCAATCTCGGTTTTCTGGTTTTTTTTAAATGAAGTCCATTGTTTTCAAAAATGACTGTGCTATCTTGGTGTTGTGTTTTCGGTTTTATTTCCCCATGTTTGTCCCACAACAGCCGAAGGAAACAGCCATGACACAATGTAATTAGGTTAGACATTCCCAAAAAAAAAAGTCCACATCACAGTAGCAACTACATCGTGCATACTTTAAAAGTCACTCATCACTTACAGTAAGTTTATCATTTTACCAACATGCCACTGAATAACGTCATAACAGGTGGTTTCATGGTATTACGGTTACCATGACTACAATCAGCAAGTAATAACTGCATTGTCATGATTACAGTGAGTGTGTTGTGTCGGTGGGATGGACATTTGAATTACGTGCATGTCACTCTCAATAAAAATCTTTTGTTTCTGTGTTGTATGTAAATTAAGCCAGAATATAAAACATAACAATGTAGAACGTAAAAACTTTACAAATTTCAGTTTCCAGTGATTCCCTGGGAATCCTGGAAAAGTTTACTTTCTTCCCTGGGAATCCTGGAAAAGTTTACTTTCTTCCCTGGGAATCCTGGAAAAGTTTACTTTCTTCCCTGGGAATCCTGGAAAAATTTACTTTCTTCCCTGGGAATCCTGGAAAAGTCGACTGGATGCTTCTTTTTTGACCTAATTTACATCAAATTTGTGTTTTTTGAACTTTTGAGATTTGTATATAAGGCTTTTATGGTTTAAGAAAATGCAAACCCTACCTCTAAAAAATTCAAAACAAATAAAAAAAACATTGAAAAGAAACTAATGAATACAGCACAGGAAAAAAAATTAAGGTGACATGAATATAAGTGAAATATATGAAATTCTTAAAACATATTTAAGATTATGTTTATTGCTATATTAATATCACAACGTCATTCTACTCAGGGTCGTGACAATATTATCATAAGTTTATTAATTTATTTCAATTTTAACTTCCATACGTACAAATCCCGAGTATCAGAACACACACAAAAGACACATGAAGAATAAACCCGAACACAAACAGAAAGCAGGATTCACTTTTAAACACCTCATGACTCCACCCCGCTGAGTCGGGGAATTTTGCTGGGAAACGCCACTTCCTGTCACATTAGAGCTGGAAGTCGGGCAAAGTGCCGCTATCACTGCCAACACTCTTCCAACGAGGAGGAACTGTTAGTCCACAAAAAGCTAAACCAAACAAAAATAAAGCACAAGGTGTGGCAGGGAGAGATAACCCTGCGAGCGACGACGCTGACCGTCTCAAAACGCTCTGAAACGCAGCGACTGAAATGAATCTCAGCTCCAGGCTCTTCGTACGAGTCACTCAGCAGCAGTTATAAACGAACACAAAAGCTAAACGTGGATTAAACGTCGATCATGTGACCTGTTCAGACACTGAGTCAAGATCTCGGCCCAAACACGGTCCGCCTGTTACAGAGATACGCAACAACGTGATATTTACGCAAATATTTCTGTAGACATGGAAAACATCAGGGTTTAGATGAAAAGAATCTGCTGGAAACTAGCGAGTGATAAAGCTAGGAGTGAGCGTTTGTTTTTCCACGTACGTCTGTGACACAGAGCCGCGATTTCAGCAACAGTGCGACCTTTTAATCGGAGATTTTCTCCGAATTTCAAATTACGATTGATGAATCCAAACGACTGGCTCGAACAATTCCTCGGACCGATCCTACGTCACATGTGCTCTGACGTTTCTTCAGTTCTCCAGTCATAACTTTAGCTCCAGTTTACTGTTTGACTCAAAAAAAATGGAAGAACCGTGGTTTCATCTTACCCTGTCACATAAACCTCTCAGTAAACATGTACAGAGACGTGACGAAAGAAAGCATAGAAAGCTGGGAAGGAAATGGCGGAGATCATCTGTGAGCCTGAGTGTACGTAGCTAGTACAGTTAGCTTGCTTCGCTAATCTAATCTGAGAATGAAGCTAGTATGATTTGCGTAACAACCGATGTTCACCCTGATTAGTGCGTTATTTGTTTTGTGTTTTACTAGTTAGCTTTAGAAGAGAGAGATATATATATAGAGCGAATACTGTTTCTCATCTGAAATAAAACCTACACAGGCCACGCCCACAGGAGACAAACTACAAGCAACATGAGCCAATCATCACTTGCTAGCATGAACGTAGGGTAAACATCGCTCGTGCTAAGCTATTGAGTTTTGTCTGTACAAGTAACGTTTTCTAAATTTCGATATTTTGCGCTTAAGAAAATAAGCATGATGATACGCAGTGTTTCTCTCTCCACAGAGACGTGGCTGAAACTTTATTTCCATCCTTTACCTCGTTATTTATTTTATTTCAGCTAATATTTTGATGTATTTAAAGTTGCCAGGATAAATAAACGCAGCCCTGTAGTTTTGTTTGGTTGGTTTTTTTGGGTTTTTTTTACGATCCTCACCCTCTGTGTAACATGACGCGCTTCTGTACACGGCGTATTTTCCTAAACTCGGCTCGAGCAGCGTCTCACTGCAACACTTCTCCTTTCATATCCCCAGGACTGAGCCAGCCACAAACACGGAATAAAGAACAGGGACGCAGCTTTCAAAACACATGGGAACACACGGCTGGGTTCCTCCTGCGGCGTGGAACTCAAACGCCTGGCGTAAAAAAAAAAAGGCAGAAAGGAAATGACATCTCATTCTACATTTCATAACCTCTCCACTTTGGTGTGTTGTGTGTGTGTGCAAGTCTGTAACTCTCAGATCTTCATATACTGTGTATCGCCATTACACAACTGGATCACCACTTCTTACACGTTAACACTTCCAGGCATAATGTTCACACTTACAGACACTTATTAAAA
Organism: Pangasianodon hypophthalmus; assembly: GCF_027358585.1. Classification (NCBI taxonomy): domain Eukaryota; kingdom Metazoa; phylum Chordata; class Actinopteri; order Siluriformes; family Pangasiidae; genus Pangasianodon; species Pangasianodon hypophthalmus. The sequence continues at coordinate 2,009,831 of NC_069725.1, forward strand.
GATATCTGAGGAAAATATAAGATATAAAATCACCTTCGAACTACTTGAGAGCATTCATTTAATTTAATAAATCATTATCCTGATTTCTCTTGAGCTCTAGACGAGCTGTCGTTATCCACACTGCATGTCTTTAGTGTATTTTTAATAACTTTATGCATAAATTTAAAAAAATAAAATAAAATAAAATGTATTTTTTGGGCCAGATTCAACACCTTAGATTTTTTAAACATAATAGCTGTGGGTTTTTTTTAAAGATAGATATTTTGACCTCCTTTAACTGTGTACCTTTTTAATGATATTTTGTATGAATGATTATTTTTGTTTACAAAAACAAACAATTATATTATAATATTTTCTCCTTTGTTCCTCATGGCATTGCTACACACAGACTTTTTCAATATATGTGATATTTATTTAAGTCGACATTCATGTGCCATGCAATTTTAAGTAATTTAAAACATCTAAAGAGGCTGGATGTGCTTATAAATAATTGATGGATGAAAAGGTTGACTTATTGCAAGCGTATCCAGTCAGCTTGTGCGATATTGATTTTTCCCTGCTTGTGATTTTCCATTTTAAATAATCAGGCTAAACAATTTAAGCCTAAAAAAAAAGACAGGAAAACGAGCATTTCCACCATTTCAGCTTTAAGGAGAGTCCAGCAGGGCGTAATAATATTACCAGCTGTGCAGCTGGGAAAAAAAGCTGGATGATGGATTTTAGGAGGTTTTTTTTTTACAGTAACACAAACAGTAAAAGAAATAATAATAATAATAATAATAATAATAATAATAACAACAACAACAACAACAACAACATCAGCATTAACATTATTTATAAAATGTCAGATTTGACGCTTTGTTTTAGGTCAAAAGTTTCATCTATTTTTCACTTTCTGATTCTAATCATTTTTTTCTGCTGAATAAATAAATAAATAAATAAATAAACTTATATTAGCGATATACGTGTCTAATGTTAGCTACGCCGAACACACAATAATAGATTTTATTTCACAATAACAAACTCAAAACATTCTCCTTTTGCCGTGACAGAAAGCGAGGACGCACTTCACTGGTGAAGAAGGGGGCGGAGCTTCCTAGGCAGTGTTAGCTAATATTGGGAGTTGGGGAAAAAAAAATAAATAAATACGCAACTATCAGTCATTGCAGATTCGATTGCTTCATCTTCAATGAAGAAAGTTCATCTTTCCAAGAAAAAAAAGAAGTGACAACTTGTACCAGTGCAAACATTAAATTACGAATTTCCTGCGCAAAATGTGTAAAGTTTGGCAGATCTGGTAATATAATACAATATATAATATAATACAATAAAATATAATATAATATAATAGGAGTAAACATGACAGGTTATCGTGGTAGTGTGGTAGCGTATAAAGATGAAAAACTCGTTATATTGCACGAGCCTTTCTTTTCCGATATTGATAGCAAAACTTTGACTATCAGCCGAAACCCATCTCCATCCCATACTGGTTTCCTTCAAAACTACAAAGCTTTAAAAAAAACAAACATTTTTGGCCAAAATTTTCTGTGACATCCATAATAAATATAGTGAACGGATGTTAGCTATATACATGTCTAAATGTTAGCTAGGTCGAATATACACTGAGATGTTAAACTCAAAACATTCTCCTTTTACTGTACAGAGGAAACGAGGTCGAGATGAGGGACGAAGGGGCGGAGCTTCAGAAAGGTTAGAAAAAACAACAACAACAACAACAACAACAACAACATACAAACAACTGTCAATCATTCCAGATTCATATGTCGATTGGTTCGTCTGCCATTTTATTGAGGAGAAAAAAGGAGACTGTTATTTTGGTGTATTTTTTGAATGATAATCGTACCAGCGATGTTCATTTACGGAGCTCCTACGCAAAATGCGTAACAGTTGGCAGGTCTGGTAAAATAATATAATACAATATAATATATTATAATAATATAATCAGAGTAAACGTCACTGGATATGGTGGTAGTATAAAATATTACCAGAAGCCGAGTTTCTGACAAAAAGCAAACGTGATTTTATAAATAAAGAACCTTAGAAGAAGCTTAGAATAAAAAGCTAGCAAACTAATCGAGAAAGCGATGTGCCGTAACAGACCTCATTTCATAACGCAGAAACAAATCTAAGCCAGCTGAGGCCACGTGATACACAAAAGCTCAACGTGGCTCTGCTTTATTTCATTACAGCTAAATTATCTCTTTTAAAAAATCGCCACACTTCAGACATGTGCCATGTGACCCTGTGTTCGCCGAGCGTCTTCTCTCAGAGCCGAGAGAAAGGAGGAAAAGAAAATCTCGCCCGGGCCATTTTTCCTGCTCGGCTGCTGCATCCGGAGCAGAGTGCAGCTGTGTGTGAGGCATCCTGCTCTCGCTCTGTGTGTGTGTGTGTGTGTGTGTGGAGACAGCCAGCTGCTACACAAAGGCCTACATGACATTCACCGCCTGCTCCGTACAGAGCCATGCTCCGAAAACAGTCACCTTTCTGCAGAGCGGGTTAGAGACGAGCGATACGACAAAAAATACACGAAAAACATCACGAAACAAAGAGATGATGTCATTTCAGTGATATTGAAAAATAAACTACCGAAAAAGAAACAAAAGGAAAAGTCAAGGAACGTAGTTTTAATTACACACTCCTCTAATTCCTCTAACTGCTCTCAACTCGTCTTTAAACGATTAGCATCTGTTCAGAAGTACGTACGATATCAACGCTAATCATACCCTAACGTCATTTCTCATAATATCCATAACACAACGTCACGTCTAAATACATCTGGGATTTAAAAAAGGAGAAATAATTAGCGTATCATTATAATAATATCGTTATTGGTGGAAACCTACCACAGCTGGGCAAAAGTTATCATTATCGTCATAACGCAGAAATTATTCCAAAACATATCCGGATTTAATTAATCAGAAATGGAACGCAAATTCAAATTCTATTTTCTAAAAATCACGTATTAAAAAGTAGCTGAAGTTAGCAGCTGACAAGTAAAAGGAAAACGTCTAAAGTTATTAAGTCTAAAATATTACAGTTTTTTTTCTTATGTCCAGAATAATAGAAATTATCTATGCACAGATATACAGAGTCCCATAACAAGAAAATTTTTAAAAAACGGCAAAACAAAAGCTTTTATTCGCAGAGCAGCACACAACTCGCTCAATCAGTCCACCATTTTTCTCTAAACACACATTTAGATGTAATATCCTGTCAGTGAACACGTGGTTAGTGATGTCAGGAGTAACGGTGTTACACGCCTCGATATCGCAAACGCTCGACATTCCTAATTCTCATACTGACTCCGATTTCTCACGAGGAGAATTATTTGGTTTCGTTCTTCCCGGGTTCAGATGCTGGATTTATGGGACGTGCTGTATATATTTTAACACGTACATTAATCATGACGTTTAGCTCACAGGTCTGAGGAATAGGATTTGCGAGTAGCCGAGACGTCCAGCTCGCGTCACCGTCGGCCATGTTGGATCAGGAGGAGCAACACGTAACAAAGTAATAAACACTGACGTGGTTTGGACTTGATTTAAATCCGATATATTTCTAAAAACAGCCTCACTGCGAGTGTGGTCACAAAACTTTTATTTATTTATTTTTTTTTTTAGCATACTGAATGCATCGTCAGTACTTTTAAAAGCTCAGACTACATACTACATTTTATTTTACAGAGTATTATACAGAACCTGTAAACAAACCGTGGCGTTAGATTACAGCCGACTGGATAGAACTTAATAATATTACAACGATTTTTCAACAAAGTCTCATTAGTTCCTCCTGTTACTTCTTAAACAGACCATGACGTCGACTCGTATCGTGATAGATTACGAGGTTTTTTTAGTAAATCGCTAAAACCCTTAAATCTTTAGTCTAGATTAGTGTAACAACACAAAACGTTTTTGTAAAGTCGATACACTGCCTAGTTCAGTACACTGCACATGTCGTAACACTGAATCTTAGTATGCAGCGTTTCCCAACTTTTATCCCAGACACTCAGAATCGGACCCTAGAGATCGGACGAGACCACTTTCCTTTTCTCTTACAAAAATTCCAATACTGAAACCTTGAGTATCAGCTGATATCGTTACTCATCTGATATTTATTTCTTTAAAAACTATTAAAGTGATTCTATTAACTAAAACAGGATAAAATACATAGCTAAAAACAAAGCTTACGCAAAAATCACTTACGATGCAAATAAAGTATAAAAACAACTAAAAACACAATCCTGTCTCTTAATATTTAAACATTTTCAGTTCCAAAAAAAATCTTCCCCAAACCCAATTCATTCTTCTTTCCCCCCTCTGATATCCGAACCACCGAGTGTTTCTGTTTTTGACCCGATTACAGTCCTGGCTATCGGATCAGCGCCGTCTCTACTGAGACTGATACAGAATGATATATGTATTGAACAATAACATAAAATACGAAGGAAAAAAAAACAGTTTATATAGTTTTACGGCACCAAGTAAGGCCACGGTGCTGCGATCTCCCGAACAACTCGGCATTCTTTGTGTATATTAGTGATTTTTTTTTTTTATCCGTTTTTATCTGCGATGAACTCAGCATCATCACGTACGACTGATTAACACCACTGACATCACAACAGAGACTCTGTCTTCACTCTTCTTTTTTTAAATGTATTTTTCCAATTTCCTCTTATTTTATTATTCTGAACACCTTTCATTTTATTTCTGTATTTAACCCTTACCCCTATTAACGCTTATTCTTATTTTACCGACTGCCTTGTTACTGGAGTCCTGCAACTAAAGACATTTTAAGAGAATACTTTTAACTAAATCTATGTGCTGAGCACAGGCAGAAGTTTAACAATAAACTCCATCCTGATGACAGACTTTCCTCCATCATCATCATCATCATCATCATCATCATCATCATCGTCAGCTCTGCGTGTTGAGCCTCAACAACCTCACTGCTAATGAGGAAATAAAGCCACACACACACACACACACAGAGCACATGTGGACGTGCTGGGACGGAAGATGAAACCCAAGTGAGATAATAATTTACCACTGAAACACTGACAGGTTCAGGTACAAACGCATCTCCTCTGCAAACGCTGATCAAACTCGAAGCTATTAATGCGATACGATTATTTCATATCTGCTGATATTATTTTAATATTGAAAAACATTATGCCATGATGTGCTTTTCCAAGAAGTACTACTATCGCCCAAAAATATCACGATATTAAGGTTTCGCTAGCAACAAAAGTGCAAAGTTTAAAGAAAAATAATATGATTTCAATCACTTCTGATCATGTTCAATTTTATCATTTTTATTATTCTCAAGAGAAGAAAAAAATAAAACAGTTAGCATCCGATCAGCTAGCTACTCGCCGTAACAATGGAGACATTTGACTAGCAAAGAGTCGACGTCAGAATGAAGCCATGCTGTTAACAAATAACCTTCCGTTCAGTCACGTCCAATCTGTAGCGTGAACTCTAACATCCAATCTGTGATGTCCAATTTCAAATGAATTAATGTCCAATCCATTCTGTAACGTCCAGTCTAATCTCTGAAGTCTAATTCTCTAACAACCAACATATTCTCTAACATCTAATCTCTGATATCAATTCTGTAATGTCCAATCTCTAACATCCGTACTGTAACCTCCATTCTATAACATCTAATATGTAACAAATTCTATAACGTCCAATCCACTCAGTAAGGCTTAATCACTAACGTCCAATCTCTAACGTAAAGCCAGTAATGTCCGATCCCTTATGTCAAATCTCTAACGTCCGTTATCAAATATCCATTCTGTAAACTCCAATCTGTAAGATTCAGCCCATTCTGTACTGTCCAATCTCTAATGTCCATTCAGCAGCGTCCAATCTCGAATAACTCTTCAGTAGCCTCTAATGTCTATTGTCCAATCAATAACATCCGATCTCTGCCTTCTAATCTTTTAACTAACCTCCAATCTATTAGTAATATATCCAGTAACATCCACTCCATTATGGAATGTCCAATTCATTCTCTAAAGTCCAATCTGTAATACAAATTCTGTAATATCTAATCTCTAATGTCCAATATCTAACATCCATTCTGTAACCTCCACTCCAATGTCCAATCTCTAACGTCCATTGTTAAAATTAACATCTAATCCATTATGAAACATCCGATCCATTCTCTAACATCAATTCTGTGACATCCTATCGCTAATTTCCAATCCCTAATGTCTAATCTCCAATATCTAACATCCATTATGTAACATCATTTCTGTAACATCCAATCCATTCTGTAGAGTCCAGTCTCTAACGTCCTTTCACTAACATCCAATCTCTAACATCCAATCCACTCTGTAACATCTAATCTACTGTAAAGCATCCAATTCATTGTCTAATATCAAATCTAAAAAAAAAAAAAAAACACCTAACAACAGGCATGATACTCAGAAACGATAAGTGATATATCACTGGAGCAAAACTATTTAAAAACTCCAATAATATTTTAACGTAATGAATAAAAACATGGAAAAGGAGAGAAAATTAAACCAAAGGAACAAAAACTTTTTATGGTTATCGTCCAGTTAGCTACATGTTACTGTATACAACAATCCAGGTAGAGATTTTATTGATAGTGCTGTATCGTGATGTTAATATATCGTATCAACCAGCCTTATATTTAAGCAAAAAGAGTTTCAAGTCCAGTGATATTTAAAAAAATCTTATTATCCAATCAGCTACGATAATCACCGTATCATGACGTTAATGAATCACAGGATTGACATAACATCATATCATCCAGCCCTAGACTCCAACAAGCTTGAGCTCACACACACACACACACACACACACACAACTACTCACTTTCTCCTTCGATTTTGTCCGTGCCTCTGGTCCATATGATCTGCCTCGTCTCCAGCTTCGCCTGAAACGTCCTCCTCTCGGGCCTCTGAGATTTCTTCGAGTAGAACAGCGTGAGCACGGTGCCGAGCTCCAGGTCTCGGTAGACGCTGTTCCTCTCGGTGTCGCTCGGCGTCCACGGCCCGGGTCCGTTGGAGAAGAAGGAGGCAGCTGTAGCCATGGCCATTTCCCCCGTTTGTTCTCCTTTTCCCCTTTCAGAACAATTTAGTGGCTCCTGCACCTCCTCCTCAATGGGACACCTACGAAAAACAGGCCAGAGGAGGGGGAGAGAGACGGATTTAAACTCACCGCCTCCTGGGCTGGTTTTTTTTTTTTTTTTTTCTACACAAAAACAACACCAAAATACAGAAGACAGCAAGAAGAAGAAGAAGAAAAGAAGAAGAAGAAGAAGAGCCTACAATGAATACAACCAGCCCGGACAACACCTTCGCTTCTGAAACAAACAATTAGTTTTTTTTTTTTTTTTTGTCTTTGTGTGTCAGAGAGGCTCCATTATTTAGAGCAGAGTGTGTGTGTGTGTGTGTGAGAGAGAGAGAGAGAGAGAGTGAAAAGGTAAAGGCGTAGGTTTTTTAAACCTTAAAACCTCTATAAACATGAGAAAGGTCAGCTATGTGAAAAAACCCACACACACACACACACACACACACACACACACGCACGAGTCACACACACACAAAGAGATTACAACACCAGTATTGTTGATTATCTGTAATGTAAAACGTGTTACTTTGGACATTTAATGAGGTTATTATTTGTGTGTGTGTGTGTGTGTGTGTGTGTGTGTGTGTGTTTTGTGTGAAAGCTGACACACTGCTAAGCTAATGGCTAACCTGATCATCCCAGCCTGTCTGGATGAGCTTCAGCTCCACATTACCTCCTGGCAAGTTTTCTTTCTAAATCAGGATCTAGTTGTTGTTGTTGTTTTTTTTTTTTTTTCTTGTAGTCGCAAACGGATAAAAACTAACTCTGGTGCTGAATGTAGGCCGCGCGGTGTTACATTTCAAAGAAGCAGAATGCACAGAAGTATGGCTGAAGGAGAAAGAAAGAAACAGAGAGAGGGAGAGGGATAGAGAGAGAGAGAGAGAGAGAGGGAGAGAGAGGAAGACAGTGTGTTCTACAGGATTGGGGGATGATTGTTGGATGAAGAAGGAAAAGCTCGGGGTTTATTACCGTGTGAAAAGCAGCGCAGG
>NC_069725.1:2022946-2032946 GCF_027358585.1 Pangasianodon hypophthalmus
TTTTTTTTTTTTTTTTTTTTTTTTGTATAAGGAGAAATGTGTTTATTTAACATTTCTGGAAGGAGTCTCCAGTGTCAGAGCTTGTTATGGTGATGTTATACTTTAACAGGATTGGCTGCTAAATTAATTGCTGATGTAAGCACGATAGCTCAGTTAGTAACATTAGGTGGTTTGTGATGTCACAAAAACATGGAGGCGTGTCCCAATTTGCATATTCATACATATTCATAAATCCATACAGACTCATAGATGGTTTTGGAGATTAAAACCATATTACGCTATTTATTATTCTCCATAAATAGTTTTTTATAGTTTAAAACGACACGTTTAAACACTGTCATGGTGTTGAGCAGCGACTGTGGAGTTATTTGAGTATATATTTGATACGACGGATCCGATTCAGAGCAGTGTGTGTCGATACGGTGAAGTTTTACGGAAGGAGTCTCCAGTGTCAGCGCCGATGTAATTAATTACTGATGTAAGCGCATTAGCTCAGTTAGTAACATTAGGTGGTTTGTGATGTCAGAAGAACATGGAGGCGTGTCCCAATTTGCATATTTATACATATTCATACGGTGAAGTTTTATGGAAGGAGTCTCCAGTGTCAGCGCTTTGTAACAGTCAGAGGTAAAGCTCTTCAAGACAGAGGAGTTTACGCTTCTTTGCGGTTTCTCGGCAACATGACAAGCTGTTTTTTTTTCCTCTTATTAACTACGAGAGAGAAAAACGAGAGGCTGGTGAAGGAACGACTGTTTAATCCAAGCGAGAACAGGAACTAACTTGTTAAACGTAGCTATAAACCAAACGCAACACTGGATGAAGGGCTCAAATTATTTAGCTGCATTTTTAATACTTTAATTTAATGATCTCAGAATAACAAAAACTAAAATCACTAAATTTTGGTACAATGTTCTAATTAAAATATAAATTGTTTTACACAATAATCTGATGTAAGTAAAAATTTTAAGTGATAATTTGTTTAATAAATTCAATTCAATTTTATTTGTATAGCGCTTTTAACAATGCACATTGTCACAAAGCAGCTTTACAGAAATAAATGGATTCAAAAAATATATTGTAAATTAATTTACAGATTATTGTAATTAGTTTTTTTAATGCTGTAGTTTAAGAGAAATAAAACACTTTGGAACACGCTGTTATGGGAAACTAATCAACTTGGTTACAGTATCACCACCTCACTTATTATTTTCCTGTAACAGCACAACACACGTGTTTTATTATAAATGTGAAAATAAATGTAAAATATTTATTTTATAAATATTTATCCAAGACTGTGTCCAGTTTCCTTGTCAGCTTACCCTCGGTTTAATCGCCGTTGCCAATTTAACGGACCTTCCAGCAGTTTACGAATAGTTTACGAGTACTTTACGTGAGGTTCGTTAGATAAACTCAATTATAAATCATTTGGAGGCGGGGCTTAATAAACCCAACAGGATATTAACTTCAATCTTTTTAACGTTCTGAATAAGGACCACACGTGCTGTATATTTTACAAAATTGTTTCTTACATTTTTTTTAAAAAAAAAAAATCACCAAATCACCTTTTAATGAAATTTATAGTAAATGGGAAGAAAAACAAAACAAAAAAAAAAACCACACCGAAACACCAGGGAGATTATTGCAATACAAAGTTTATTTAAATTCTGAAAACAGAAAATACACAAAAGCAAGACGTCAGAATGGATGCGAGGAAGTGAAATAAAAGGAGAGAATAAGAAAAGTGGCATGGTTTATTATTTGTAAAACAACTGATTGATATTAAAAATAATAAAACATGATTGCTTAAGGCTAAATGTGGTAAAAATGTTGAAGTTAGCTTTAGCACACTTTCTAACAGCTATAAATAAGTGCAGAGCCTCACATTAAAAAGTTAACTTCGGACACTTTTGTTCCTAATTCTTTACAAAGAAGACCCCAATCTTCCGCATGTACACTGTATTCATACACATCTCTATTCATTTGGCAAAAAAATTGCATCTCACATATATAGAGAAACCAGTTCTTCATGTTTATGATCGTGTGTGTGTGTGTGTATGTGTGTGTGTATGTGTGTGTGTATATATACACGTCTCACCCAGCCATGTTTCAAGTAAGAGTGTTGTAACTGTACTGCCGAGGAAAAAAAAAAAAAAAAAAACCCAAAACATTCTGCACAGGAATAAAAAGAAACCAGAAAAAAAAAAAAAAAAAAAAGAAACTAAACACAAAGTAAAATTCACTACAATGTCAGCGTTAACACGGAGGTCACCCCTTTCACATACTCGCGAAAATGAAATGTACATCCCTGATAGAAACAGAAAAAAAATTCAAATATATATTTAAAAAAAAAATAATTCCCAAAAATAAAAGAAGAGTAGGGATGCACCAATCCGATATCGTGGATTGACATCAAATTTTTTTTTCCTGATCCGATCCAGAACGTGAACGATTCTGACGACGGACGAGAAAAGAAGAAAACAAAAAAAATAATAAAAACATTAAAAACAAACAAAAAAAATTATAATAAAACTGTTAAGATTTGCTAAAAACAGGGAATAAATCTGAAGCATTGAGGAAACACTCCTGTGTTTACGGCTTTATTTATTTTTATGGTTTCTGAGTAATAAAAGAAAAATTCTGCTACGTTCTGTAAGTTTTCTTACATTTAATTTTACATGAAAATATGAAAAAAAAAAAAAAAAAAACACATTTCCTGGATTTTATTGATTACGTGTAATTGTATAATTTATGGTACATTACTGTAAATATATTCTATAATTACAATACAGTACAATATTTATCATATTTAAAAGCTTTACTAACTTTTGTGATTTTTTTTTTTTAACCCACAGTGAAATTTTCCTCAATTTAAAAAAATATTTTTTAAGAAGCATTACATTTTCTAGATTATATTAATAGCATTAATATAATACAGAAATGTTTAACTGTTTAATTATTTTTTTTAAAAGACAAGATTTTTTAAAATAATTGTCAATCAATAAGTCAAATTGAATGGAATGGCGATGCGTTTGGAGATTCCCCACTTCGAGTTGTTGTTCTGGCTCAGTGACTCAGAATACAGGAAACGATTATACTGTTGAAAATAAAAGGAAACGATCGGCTCAGTATTGGGAACGGGACGATTCTCAGAGCGGCGAGGGAAATAAAAATACTGGATTGGTGCATCCCTGGTGATGGATTCGGTTACATGATGGATTTCTACATCTTGCTGAAGTTTAAAAACACACACACGCTGAGTCTCGAGTCTTTCACAAATGGCTTTCCGTAGTTCAGTTCCCAACGTGCCTCTTAAAACAACTCTGATTTATTTCTTATATTAAAATATAGAATTCATCGATAAATCCGATGGCTAAAACCTGACTAAGACACTTAAAAACCCCAAAAGCAAGTGGAAAGCCTAACGTGTGTCTATCGGAGCGAAGTGGCGGTGGATCTCCTCAGGGTTCCACGTTCAGGACTCGGTTTAAACATTTCATCAGCCGGATTGTTTATAGGGAACGGTTTAGGGTTTGTTTGGGTTTTTTTTTGTGTGTGTTTTGTTTTGTCCAGTTTTGTTTCCTCACTTTGCTTTAACACGTTCAGACACGGTGGATTCGATGGATAAACGCTAACCCTCCTAAAATCATAAAACGCCGCTTTTTTTTAAAACTCGTAGTCTTCGTCGGCCATGTCGATGGCCCAGGCAAACTTCTCCCGCTGCGTTTTGTTGTAGATTTTTTCGATGGGAACTCCCCATTTTTTACACCTGTAGAGAGGAGACAAAAACAACGTTACTGTTATCCTGTTCTCACACACACACACACACACACACACACACGCACACGCACGCACGATGGACATACTGGAGTGTGGGGGAAAGTTCAGAAGGCGGGAAAAAAATAAACATCTCCCACGACAAACTCTCCAAAACAAAAAGCCCCTCCCGTGTGTGTGTGTGTGTGTGTGTGTGTGTGTGTGTGTGTGTGTGTGTGTGTGTGTTGGGCTCGGGGAGTTCCTGTAGCTATTGTGTCATAGCGAGGACTTTTCTCCCAAAATAGAGCTGGAGGCGGGACAGCAGGTAATCACAACAACTACTGCATTTATCCTTCACCCAGGAGTCCTGCCTCATATCAGACTCTTCTTCTTCTTCTTTTTTTGTTTTTTAAATAACATATTTCAATACTAAAAAAAGCGGAACTATCGTAGACACTTATCTATGTACCTACATATATTTATTTTATTTTTTTTTAAATAAAAAAAACGATATTGCAAGTCCTGGCTGTTGTGGGGTTTTTTTTCTCTGCACTAGTGAAGAGGTTGCTCTAACTTCCTCATTCCTTTAATAAATAAATAATAAATAAATCAAATTAAATCAAAACACACACAGAGACGATCCAAAGTGTTGCTTCAGTAAGTCGTGATTCATTTCATACATGGATTATTTAAAAACATATCCAGATTCTTTAGATTTCTTTTTCACTTAAAATTGCACATCATATCAAAATTTTATTTTTCTTCTATAAAAAAAAATAAACAGAAAAAGAAAAAAAAAAAAGTAAAAACCTTCCTATATGTTTAGACAAAAAATGTTCAGGTTCAAGTCTTATAGAAATGATCATTTTGTAATTTTAAAATAGTAAATAATATTTGTAATATTTGTAATATTTGTAATATTTGACATTTTCACACATTTAGCACTGCAGCTGACTGCAGCTGACTTTGGAGATCTATTTTTTTTTTTGTCTCCAATAAAAAAATATTTATTTATTTATTTTTTTAAACACTAAGGAGTTCATTAGGAACAGTAAATAGTTCACAGCGCAGCAGAAGTCGAGATAATGATCCGGAGGTGATTTCTAAGTTATATTTCATTATATTAGATTATATTAGAATTTAAAGAGCAGTTAGAAACCGATTGTCCTGGGTATGAAAGGGTTAAATTAAAACGCACTAATCAACAGGCAGCCGTGTCTCTCTGCTTTGGCGCTCGAGTGTAAATTCAGAGCTACAAATATTTTCAAATAGTTATTTCCCACCTTGGCTTTCCCTGCGTGTGTGTGTGTGTGTGTGTGTGGCGGGACGACGTGGCCTACTCTCTGGCACACAAACCGACCCCATTGTTCGCGCTTCTCCCTCCTCCACCCTCAGCTTTTCCTTACAGCTGCTGAACACGAGGCTGCGTTCTACATTTCCCACAACGCACAGCGAGGACTTTCCCTCTCAGGAGCTTGCGTGTCTCGAGTACTTCACGGCTCATTTGCATACAATGCCGCTCGGCTGGTGGCGTAAGAGTCGGTGACGGTAAATAAGATACGTGTGTTTGAGATCGCACAGATGCAGTAACGTTCCGATGCTTATCTGCTACCTGAACTCGTTAAAAGGGGAAATAATTAGCACACTGACCTTCAGGATCAGCAGGTTAAAGCGTTAGAACAGTTCAATAAACATTACGAGATTTACAGCAGTGTGTAGCAACACACACACACACACACACACACACACACACACACACACTGCACAAGGCTGAGCATGCACAGGAAGTGATCTGGGTTTTTTTTTTTTTTGTGTGTGAGGATATAAATATAAACACTTTTTTTTTCTTTTTTTTTTTTTTAAAGATGGTGGTGTCATCCTGACGATTCGTACTGACACACCTTCACGAGGAAGCTGCTGTTTTTGTTTGTTTGTTTGTTTGTTTGTTTGTTTGTTTTTCAGCAGGATTACAGCTACATGGCGGTTTTGGGGTCACTTCCTACTTTACAGGTTTTATTTCATTTCGGTCTGGATTAAGCCCGGCCACGTCGGGGTTTTTCTCCATCCTCCTCTGAGAAAATTACACCTCAACCATCGACTGATCACTTTAGTTCCGTCCGGATACACGTCTGTCATTTTCTACACAGGTGTCGTGTCTCTTTGGGGGGGAAAAATGATGTCTGACTGCTGCTTTTAATAATAATAATAAAAAAAATAAAAACAGTAATTACATAATGAAGTGAGAAATTGAAGGTAAGACAGATCAAAGTCTCTGAGGCAAACAAGGAAGGAAGGAAGGAAGAAGCAAAGAAAAAAAAAATGAACGAAAAGAAAGAGAGCAAGCAAGAAAGAAAGAAAACAAGCAAGAAGGTAAAAGGATCAAAGCACAAGAAGGAAAAGCAAGAGAGTAAATAGGAAAAAAGAAAGCAACAAAAAAAAGAAAGAAAGAGCAAGAAGGTAAGAAAAAGCATGCAAGAAAGAACACATATGAAAGAAAGAAAAGAGCAAGAGTAAGTAAGAAATAAGTAAGAAAACAACAAAGAAAGAAAGAGAAGGTAAGAAAGTGCATAAAAGAAAGAAAAAGACCAAGCAAGGAAGAAAAGAAGCATGAAGGTGAGAAAGCAGGCAAGAAAGAACACGCACAAAAGAAAGAAAGTAAGAAAAGGAAAACTGCAAGAAAGAAGGAAGATAAAAGAACACACATGCCTGCAAGCAGATGTCGCCTGACGGTGGGGAAAAAAGACGTCTGTCTGCTGCTACGTGCTGTTTTTAGTCTCTGTGCGCATCACTGACTCTCCTCCACGTATTAAACACTTCCCCAGACAAATGGATCACAAATTGTGGTTTTAAATTTTCAATTTAAATTTTGCTTCGTCCTAAAACTGAACTGAGAGCGAGCGTCTCGTCTCTACTGCACTGCGTCACTGACCGCTCGGACGCCATGATGTGAAGGAAGCGTGATCATGTGACCACAACATCCGGGCTCGTGTAAAACACGAGCTGCTGGAAACGCGCTCCTCCTCTGGAGCGAGTCAGTGAGGACGAGGGGCGAGTCAGTGAGGACGAGGGGCGAGTCAGAGAGGAGGAGGGGCGAGTCAGAGAGGACGAGGGGCGAGTCGGCGTGGGCGAGTCGGCGCGTCAGAGAGGAGGAGGGGCGAGTGGGCGCGGGCGAGTCAGAGAGGAGGAGGGGCGAGTCAGAGAGGACGAGGGGCGAGTCGGCGTGGGCGAGGGGCGAGTCGGCGTGGGCGAGGGGCGAGTCGGCCCCGGTGTGGGGCGAGTCGGCGCGGGCGAGTCAAACCTAAAACATTTCCCAGAAGAATCCGAGCGCTCGTTGAGCTCGTTAACACTCGCAGTGAACTAAATGGAGATCACGCTGAAAAATGCTGCACTTTTGTGACTCCTATTCACAATAACAACGTAAAATCTAAAAAAAATGCAGGTTTGCCCTCATGTTAGACTGCAAAATTAACTTTAATTAAAGAGTTTTTAAAATCTCGTGGCTCAGCATTCGTGGAGAAAGAGCCGATTTTCTACATATTAAATCAACATCTGCATTTAAAGCCAAAAATGAAATGTAACGTGAACACTGAGATAAATTAGGGAAGGGAATTGTAAAGTAGGGAAGAGTAGGAAAGCGAAGGGAAGCGATGGAATGCGCAGGGAAGGGAATCGTAAAGTAGGGAAGCGAAGGGAAGGAAACCGTAAAGAAAGGAAGCACAGGGAAGGGAAGAGTAAAGTAGGGAATCATAGGGAAGGGAAGGAAAGTGTAGGGAAGTGAAGCGTAGGGAAGCGCAGGGAAGGGAAGGAAAGTGTAGGGAAGGGAAGCGTAAACTAGGGAAGGGAAGGGAAGGGAAAGAAAGTGCAAAGAAGAGAAGCGCAGGGAAGGGAATCGTAAAGTAGGGAAGCATTGGGAAGGGAAGGGAAGCGCAGGGAAGGGAATCGTAAAGTAGGGAAGCGCAGGGAAGTGAAGCGCAGGGAAGGGAATCGTAAAGTAGGGAAGCGCAGGGAAGTGAAGGGAAGCGCAGGGAAGGGAAGTGCAGGGAAGGGAATCGTAAAGTAGGGAAGGGAATCGTAAAGTAGGGAAGTGTAGGGAAGGTCAGAGCAGGTCAGAGGTTGAGATGAAAGTGAAGTTACCAGGCGACGGAGATGCGCGGGTCCAGGTAGTTGAGCTTGGAAGTTCCCAGGGCGATCTGTTTGTTCTCCTCGCGGTCGGTGGCCTGCACCTCCAGCTTCATCAGCTGCTCAGACAGCCTCTGCACCGCCTTCTTCTTCGTCTCCACCGCCCTGACGGGATCACCGTAAATTATAAATCACGGTTTATTTATATAACCAGAGCAAAGATAATAATTTAAAAAAAAAAAAAAAAAAAAAAAAAAAAAAAAACCACACCACCACAGTAGTTACATAATGAAGTGAGAAAATAATGTGAAGGCAGGTCCGAGTCTCTGAGACAAGCGGGGAAGGAAGAAATACAGCAACAAAGAAAGATAGTTAAGAAAGCAAGAAAGCCAGAATGAAAGAAAGCCAAGAAAGCAAGAGAGCAAGCAAGAAAGTAAATGAATGCAAACAAGCCAAAAAAAAAGAGCAAGAAAGTAAAAGAACCAAAGAAGAAACAAAACAAGAAAAAGAAAGCAAGAAAAAAGGCAAACAGTAGCAAGCAGGAAAGAAAGAAAAGGCATGAAAGAAAATCAAGAAATTAAATAAGTAAGGAAGAGGAAACAAGAAAGAAAGAAAGAAAGAAAGAAGGAAAGAAAGAGAGAGAGAGTTACAGATTAACTGTGCTGATGGTGTGTGTGGAGAATGAACTGTGATTTAGGCATGGCAGGTCATGGTGCCATTTCTGAAACCTTGACGTGAAGCAATAAACCACACACACACACACACACACACACACACACACGACATTACTGAACACACACTCACTTTTTGCTTTTCTCGTCATGCATGGCCTTGGCGTCTGCTTTGGCCGACTTCAGCTCTTTCTTGGCGGCAGAAAGCTGGTCCTTTTTCGCATCGATCTGCAGGAACGAGGGAACAAAGCCAGTGAGCGCAGAGTCAATAACGGAGGAGAGAAGTGCGAGGGTGAAGGAGTAAAGAGCGCTCGGGTTTAAGAGCTAACCCTCAGAGTGCAGTCTTACTTTGGTCTGCAGGTTCTGCATGGACTTCTCAAAGGTTTTGGGCGGCGCCCTCTGGTGGTTACACAGGATCGCCACGGCGCGGTTAGCTCGGTTATAGGAGAGGATCTTCGCTGGAACGTTATCTTCAGCTACAGAGAAACAGAGAGATTTTGATTAAAGATAAAAGATGTGGTAAATAAATGAGAACAAACATCATTTACTGCAACATGTGTTATTGAAAAGAGGACAGGAAAGAGCAATATTAGCAAACGAGAGAGGGGTAGAGAGAGACAGAGACAGAGAGAGAGCAAGAGAGAGAGAGACAGAGGGGGGGACAGAGAGAGGGAGAGAAAGAGAAAGAGAGGTAGAGGGACAGAGAGAGGGAGAGGGGGCAGAGCGAAAGAGGGAGAGACAGAGAGGGAGAGGGAGAGAGACAGAAAGATAGAGACAGAGGGAGAGAGAGAGAGAGGACAGAGAGAGTGAGGGGGGCAGAGCGAGAGAGGGAGAGGGAGAGAGACAGAGAGAGAGACACAGAGAGAAAGACAGAGATGGAGAGGGGGGACAGACGGAGAGAGGGAGAGAGAGAGAGAGGGACAGAGGGGGAGACAGAGAGAGAGAGAGAGAGACAGAGGGATAGACAGAGAGGGACAGAGAGAGAGAGAGAGAGAGAGAGAGAGAGAGAGAGAGAGGGAGGGGGAGACAGAGAGAGAGAGGGGGAGAGACAGAGGGATAGACAGAGAGGGACAGAGAAAGAGAGAGAGAGAGAGAGAGAAAGAGGGACAGAGAGAGAGGGACACAGAGAGAGAGAGAGAGACAGAGAGAGGGGCAGAGAGGGGGACAGAGAGGGACAAAGAGGGACAGAGAGAGAGATAGACAGAGAGAGAGAGGGACAGAGAGAGAGAGGGACAGAGAGAGAGAGAGAGAGAGAGAGAGAGAGAGAGAGACAGAGAGAGGGGCAGAGAGGGACAGAGAGGGGGACAGAGAGGGACAAAGAGGGACAGAGAGAGAGATGGACAGAGAGAGAGAGAGAGAGAGGGACAGAGAGAGAGGGACACACAGAGAGAGAGAGAGAGAGAGAGAGAGAGAGAGAGAGAGAGAGAGAGAGGGACAGAGAGAGAGATAGACAAAGA